>NW_028261397.1:1244515-1339241 GCF_051295495.1 Thamnophis sirtalis | reverse complement strand
TCCTTGCCGTGGAGGAAGAAAAAAGGGGTGGGTGGGCCGCCTCGCATGGGTGGGCTTCTGACTCTCTTGCTTCTGAATCTTGGGTGGGGATTTTGCTTCTGGAGTTTTGGTACGCCAACGGAGAAGGTTCGTTTCAAACGGGGGAAACTTGTGCTGCCAATTTGGAGGATACTGGGATAGAGGGGGAGGGTGTTTCCTTGGGGGGGGGCACAACCAAGGGTCTCGGCGACCCCCACGCAGCTTACAGGCCTTTGTCATCTCTGGTCTTAAGGGGCCAGGAGGCAAAGACCCTCTGGATTTAGGGAGAGCCAGAAGCACAGAGGGGCTGGGGGGGGTGGGGACACTTTTGTGGTCCTGTACACTGAGCCATTTGATCCTGGGGTGGGGGTGGGGGGGACCAAAGCCACCATTGGCAGAAGGCAGCATTGGAAGGCGGGGGTCCCATTTGGGGTGTCGGGCGGTTCTGGTTCCAATCAAAGCTTGCAAGAGGAAAGTTGAGCTCCCACTTGTAACTCAACCTTCCTGGCTCAAAAGTTGGTCTTAATGCCCCGAGGAAGTGGGGGGTGGGGGGGTGGGGGTGTCCCAGAATGAAGTTTCATCACTGGCGTTAAGTCGGGGGGGGCGGCGCGGGGAGACAGATGCAACCATCCCTGACATCATCTCCGTCCTTGGTGGAGACGCCTCTCTTGAGGATCTTCAAGGAGAGAAGGCAGCCTCTTGTCCCCAACAATCCGGGTCCTCGTTTTAGCAACCTCGGAAGGACGGAAGGCTGAGTCAACTGCGAGTCGGTCAGGATTGAACTCCTGGCAGTCGGCAGTCAGCCTGCAATACGGCACTCTAAGCACTGCGCCACCATGACTTCCTTCTGCTTCCTCATTTCCGTTCCTTCTCATCTTCCTCCCTCCCTCCCTTCCTTCCATTTTCCTTCCTTCCTTCCATCCATCTCATTTCCCTTCCTGCCTGCCTTCTTCATTCCTTCCTGCCTCCTTTTCTTCCCCTAATTTCCCCTCCTTTCCTCCCTCCTTTCCCCTTCCTTCCTTCCCCTCATTTTCCTTCCTCTTTCCCCTTCCCCCCCAAGCAATAGCCCTTATATATGTCGCTTCACAGGGCTTTTACACCCCTCTCTCAGCTGTTAACCGAGTCAGCCTCTTGCCCCCCAACAATCCAGGTCCTCATTTTACCCACCTCGGAAGAACAGAAGGCTGAGTCAACCTCCAGCCCGTCAGGATTGAATTGCTGGCAGTGGGCAGAGTCAGTGTGAAATACTGCATTGTAACAATTGTGCCACTACAGCTTCCTTCCCTTCTCTCTTACTTACTTCCCTCCCTCCTTCCCTCCTGCCTGCCTCCCTCCCTTTCTTCTCATCTGCCTTCCTTCCTTCCTTCCTTCCTTCCTTCCTTCCCTCCCTCCCTTCTACTTACTTAGTTCCCTTCCTTCCCTTCTCTCTACTTATCTATTTCCCTCCCTCCCTCCTTCCTTCCCTAGCAATAGCACTTAGACTTATATACCGCTTCACAGGGCTTTTACAGCCCTCTCTAAGCGGTTTACAGAGCCAGCCTCTTTCCCCCCAACAATCTGGGTCCTCATTTTATCCACCTCGAAAGGACGAAAGGCTGAGTCAACTTTGAGCCAGTCAGGATCGAACTTCCAGGCTGTGGGCAGAGTTTAGCCTGCGATACTGCCTTCTAACAACTGCAACATTCTTTCCTTCTTCCTTTCCTCCCTCCGTTCCTTCCTTCCTCCTTGTCTTCCATCCTTCCCTCCCTCCCTCCTTACTTCTTGTCTTCCTTCCTCCTTCCCTCCCTTCCTTCCCTCCCTCAATCCTTCCTTCCTTCCTTCCATCCATCCATAACATCCTTCCTTCTATCTATCCTTCCATCCATCCTTACTTCCATCCATCTTTCCTTCCTTCTTTCTATGCATCCTTCCTTCTTTCCTTCCTTCTTTCCTTCCTTCCTTCCTTCCCAAGCAGCAGCCCTTAGACTTATATACCGCTTCACAGTGCTTTTACAGCCCTCTCTAAGCGGTTTACAGAGTCAGCCTCTTGCCCCCAACAATCCAGGTCCTCATTTCCCCAACCTCAAAAGGATGGAAGGCTGAGTGAACCTCAAGCCAGTCAGGGTTGAGCTGCTGGCGGTGGGCAGCCAGCCTGCAATCCTGCAGTCTAAGCACCAAGACAGGCCTTGGGGGTTTGCTAACCCAGCCGAAGGGTCTGTAGAAACCCCCCCACCCCCACCTTCTCCTGTCATCTTTGGGGTACAACAGGACTCCTGAAGAGCAGAGACTCTGCCCCAACCCACATTTGAAAGTCACTTTTCATATTCATCTACAGGTTGCCCTCGACTTAACGACCACAATTGAGCCCAGTAATCTGTGTTGCTAAGTGAGACAGTTACTAAGTGAGATCGGCCTCGTTTTACGACCTTTTTTTTGCCCACAGCTGAGCGAAACGCTGCAGCTGTTGTTATGTTTAGTCACAAGATTGTTAAGTGGATCCGGCTTCCCCCCATTGACTTGGCTTGTCAGAAGGTCGCAAAAGGGGAACATTTGACCCCCCGCTGCGACCGCCATAAATAGGAACCGCTTGCCAAGCCTCTGCAACAGTCGTTAAGTCTGAAAAAACAGTCCTAAATCATTTTTTTTTCTAGTTGTGTTGTAACTTCAAACCTAAATGAACAGTTGAAAGTCAGGGACCCTAACGTTTTAGTAAGGATCAAACTGGATCTTGTCGGGATTTGATATAAGCCTGCTTTGGCACAGCTTTAAGGCAGTGTTTCTCAACCTTGGCCACTTGAAGATGTCCGGACTTCAACTCCCAGAATTCCCCAGCCACCATGATCATCATTGCAAAGGATTCTGGGAGTCGAAGTCCACACATAAAGAATGATCTAGGCCAGTGTTTCTCAACCTTGGCCACTTGAAGATGTCCGGACTTCAACTCCCAGAATTCCCCAGCCACCATGATCATCATTGCAAAGGATTCTGGGAGTCGAAGTCCACACATAAAGAATGATCTAGGCCAGTGTTTCTCAACCTTGGTCACTTGAAGATGTCCGGACTTCAACTCCCAGAATTCCCCAGCCAGCATTCGCTGACGAATGTCCGGACATCTTCAAGTGGCCAAGGTTGAGAAACACTGGCTTAAGGCCTCATTCAGGATGGCCCTCCTAGCCCCCCCCAGTCAGATCCTGGAGCGTTGATGTGAAACTGGATCTCATCAGCCTTTGGATGGTAGGTCATGCTGAGAGCACGGAGGATCTTCTGTTGTCCTGCAGAGTCTAGAGAGAGAGCTGAGACCCCTGGTTCCCCATGGGAAGCAACCCCCCCCCTATTCTAAGCCACTCCGCCTCCATGTACACTGGCTGGGAAGGGGTCACTTCGGAAGGGTCAGGAATCCTGTGAGTCATGGCTTCCTACCTCCAATCTCGGGAGGGATCCAGAAGATCCACCAAGAGGAATAGCAACAGCAGTTAGACTTATATACCGCTTCATAGGGCTTTCAGCCCTCTCTAAGCGGTTTACAGAGTCAACATATCGCCCCCACAGTCTGGGTCCTCATTTCACCCACCTCGGAAGGATGGAAGGCTGAGTCAACCTTGAGCCGGTGAGATTAGAACCGCTGAACTGCAGATAACAGTCAGCTGAAGTGGCCTGCAGTACTGCACCCTAACCACTGCGCCACCTCGGCTCTTAGATAGATAGATAGATGATAGATAGATAGATGATAGATAGATAGATAGATAGCAATAGCAGTTAGACTTATATACCGCTTCATAGGGCTTTCAGCCCTCTCTAAGCGGTTTACAGAGTCAGCATATCGCCCCCACAGTCTGGGTCCTCATTTCACCCACCTCGGAAGGATGGAAGGCTGAGTCAACCTTGAGCCGGTGAGATTAGAACCGCTGAACTGCAGATAACAGTCAGCTGAAGTGGCCTGCAGTACTGCACCCTAACCACTGTGCCACCTCGGAAGAGGTCCCGTCCTCCAGAAGGACCTCCACAAAGGATCAGGCCCCTTTGGAAAGGCTACCAGACGTGGCCTCCAATCTTAGGAGGGATCCAGAAGGATCCCTTGGTCACCAAGAGGAATCCTCCGGGTGTCAAAACAGGATCTTCACAAAGGATTGGCCACCTAGGGATGGGCAGAACTTCTACAATGCGTGGCCTCCAAACTCCAGTCTCGGGGGTGGGGGGAGGGAGAGAATCCCTTAAAAGAAGGATCTGTGGATCACCAAGATAGATCACCCCTCCCTCCAGATCTCAATGAAAGAGCACGGACCTCTTAGTGACCCATACATTTCAGTCCCTGGCCTGGAGAAGATCTTTTGAGGGTCCTCTGACTGAAGCCCACCCATTCTAGACCAAACATCCACTTTGAATCCCAAGGTAGGGGGAGAGGGGTTGCATCTGTCCACCCCTTACTCTCGTTTCGTAGACCCTTCCCCTCTTCTCTGGAGGGGATGAATGAGCAGAAGCTCCTCTCTTGGATCCTACCCCCCTCCCTTCTCTATGAGAAGGCTGGACTGTTTGGAGAAGACCAGGGTGGTCTCCACGCCCCCCCCTGGAGCCCCTCCTCTAGGGTCTGGAGGGGAAGGGAGCTTTTTAATCATTCAGTGTCTACCTACAGAGCCCGCCCCCTCCCCTCTTTGCAAGTGGTGGGTGAGTGGGGGGAATCTTAGATTGGGGGGGAGGGAGAAGGGAGTGGGGGCAACTTTTTTGGACTGTTTGATGAATAAACTGGTGTTTTAGAAAAAGTCTGGTCTGGTGACTCGCTTTTCCGGACAAATATCGGAGCCCCCCACAGGCTGATTGGGGGATTCTGGGAGCTGAGGGGGGCATTTTGGTTGTGGGGGGGGGAAATAGCAATAGCAGTTAGACTTATATACCGCTTCATAGGCCTTTCAGCCCTCTCTAAGCGGTTTACAGAGTCAGCATATCGCCCCCACAGTCTGGGTCCTCATTTCACCCACCTCGGAAGGATGGAAGGCTGAGTCAACCTTGAGCCGGTGAGATTTGAACCGCTGAACTGCAGATAACACAGTCAGCTGAAATGGCCTGCAGTGCTGCACCCTAACCACTGCGCCACCTCGGCTCTTAATCCAGGGGCCGCCATTTTGATTTCCCACAGAGGAAGCCCTGGACTTCCAACTATGACGGAGGCCCCCCCAAATCCCCTCGGGAAGCAAGGCAGTTGCGGGACGAGCCCTTGCTCCGTTTTACGACCTTTCTCGCCAGGGCGGTTCAACGAATCACCACGGCCATTCAGTTTAGGCAGGCGGTTGTTAAGTGAATCTGATTTCCCCCATTGACTTTGCTTACCAGAAGATCACGTGACCCCCCCCCCCCGGATCACACTGCAACCGTCGTAAAAGAGGAGAAGGTTGCCAATTGTCCAAAGTTTGGTTTCAAAACCGTGGGGATGTTGCAATAAATAATTCACTCCCCTGCCCCCCAGTGCCGTTGTAATTTTAAATGATCCCTAAAATGGTTGTAAGTTTAGGACTATCTACTCCAGGGAACCAAAGCATTTCTCAACACAAAACTACCTGTGGTCCTTTTTGATGGTCTCTGTGTTCTGAGCGAGGCTTCCCAAGAGCATGAAACAAACTCCTTGTCCTGATAAAAAAAACTCCTTTTATTAATTGGCTGTGAATTCTGCTCCTTCACCTCCAGCAAAGTCTTTCCAGGGAGGATTTACGGTCACAGACCTTATCTGGCTTGGAGAGCTGCCAGGCAGAACTTGGGATGGGGCCTCGGAGAGTCACGAACCAATGAAGCGAACTGATTGTCTCCTGCAAACTCCACTCCCCTTCCGCTCCTCTTTTGTTTCCTCGGGGGGAGGCATACAATACAACACGATAGCAGAGTTGGAAGAGGGACCTTGGAGGTCTTCTAGTCCAACCCCCTGCCTAGGCAGGAAACCCTATACCCTTTCAGACAAATGGCTATCCAACATCTTCTCGAAGACTTCCAGTGTTGAAGTGTTAAAGACTTCTATTCATCGTCCACCTGTGGCTTTGCTCCCCACTCCCAAGTCGACCCCCTGTTCTTTAGCTGTTCCCTTCGTCTGGCAACTCTGCGCATGCGCACACTGGGAACAGGCTCCAGCTGTTCTTCTGCCCCACTGATGTCCGACTCTGAAGGCAGCTGATAACCGTCAGACGGTCCTGGCCCCCTCTCTGCCTCCGACACAGAGCCCTCGTCTGAGCCTTCCCCAGACTCCAGGACTGGCCCAGGTTCCTCCCCAACCCTCCTCACTGTCCGAATCTGCCAACTCCACTGGCAGGCTGCAACACCCTGGGGTTTTGTGACCAGGAACATGTTTGCACCTCTTCGACCACACACACACACACACACACTCACTCAAATGGTGAAAAAAGAACCTGGGTAGATGTTCTGACCCCCCCCCCCTCCGTAAGGTGAGTCACACCGACACAAGATTGCTGCTAGACAATTTACTCACAGTAAATTAACACACCGACAAGACTTTGGCAGCAACCCAGACTTCCCAGATAAGACATACACACCAGAGCTTCTCCAGCTTTAGTATAATAGTTGAATCCTGCAAACAGCCTCCTCCCAAAGTCTCCTCTTATATACTCTCTTGGGAAGAGCCTAATCACAACCACCTGGGTCCAATTTTCTCCTTTGTCTCCTTAATTGCTGCCTGCGCTTATCCGTCCGTCTCTGCCGGGCGTCCGGGACCAACTCCCCTTAGCTCCTCCCCACTGCTCCAGGGCCTGACGTCTTCACCACTGCTCCAGGGCCTGACGTCAGGGACCAACTCCCTTTGGCTTTCACTGCTGCTCCATGCCTCAGGCGCCTCCTGGTGGCCAACCAGCCTCTCTGCGCCCTGCTTGGAGTCTGAACCCTGTCCAGGGTCCTCCACATCTTCCAGAGCCGACTCATAGGGCCCCTCGCTATCGGAGTCTGTTTGCAGCTCCAACGGCTCCTGCTGGAACTCTGAGAGGCGCTTGGCAGTGGGCAAAGGCTGGCCAATCTCTCTGGATCTTCTCCAGCCTTGGTCACCTCCTTTGGTCCACCTGAGAAGGCCTGGGCAGGAAGGCTGAAGCCCGGGGTTCCCCACGCGGCCTGCAATTGGTCCCAGGTGGGGATTATTTACGCGTTGCACTCCTGGCATTCCCTCTGCCAAAAGCCAGCCCCCTGGTGTGGGTGGAAGGAGGGTGGAAGGGGAAGGGTGACCTGGGGGAGCTGTGCCTCTTCCCCAGTCTCAATAGGAGAGGTTCCTCAGTGCCAGGTGAGCAGAGAAGGGGCACCCATGATGTCACTTAGTTGGGTCATGAAACATCAGCAGGAAAGGGCTCCGTTGACATTGCCCTCCTCCTCCTGGCAAACCCTGGTCCCTTCCGACACTGCTGATGTTACCTAGTTGGGTCATGAAATGTCTGCAAGAAAACCACCCAGCCCAGAGAACACCAAGGAGCCCACAGTCCTCCTCCTCCTCCCTTCCTTTCTAGCAGTGATGATGTTCCTTAGTTGGGTGTTGAAACGTCTGCAAGAAAATAAGATAAAGCAACCTTTATTGCCATTTTTTTACTGTGAGCACATTGGCCCACATTAAAAATGAAATTCTGTTGCCTGATCTCAAAAGAGTGTGTGTGTGTATGTGTGTGTGTATGTATGTATGTATGTATGTATGTATGTATATATTAGTGTCACAACCTCTGGTAAGCCCCTATTATGGGAGGAAGCTAACTGCTTTATCAGCACAAATAACACACACACACACACACACATGTGTGTGTGTTTTATTTGTGCTGATAAATAAATAAAGGGAGACTAGTATAGATCTATTTCAAGCTATTTAGCTCTCATCAGCTAGCTTGAAATAGATCTATACTAGTCTCCCTTTATTTATTTATCAGTACAAATAAAACACAAATATAACAAAGGCAACAGTAAAAATATTGGGTTTCTGTCGTGATGGACTCTTGTGACGAGCCGATTGACAGATGATGAAAGCAGTTAGCTTCCTCCCATAATCGGGGCTTACCAGGGGTTGTGACACTAACTAACTAACTATCTATCTATCATCTATCTATCTATCTATCTATCTATCTATCTATCTATCTATCTATCTATCTATCTATCTATCTATCTATATATAATGTATATCCATACATAACACACACACACATATACCCATACACATACATTGAATTTGAATTTATTGCACTTATATGCCGCCCTTTTCCCCGGAGGACTCAGGGCGGCTCACAATCCATAACACTGTGATGTTCCCGTGGTTCGTCCATGAGGCCAATGTGGAGAAAAGACACGGACACGAGCTTTCTCGGGATGAGGCGACCCAGATTGGGGGTCTGGGAGCCCCTTTTATTGAGATAGGACAAAGGCAGGAGGAGCAATCAGCATGTGATTTAAGACAGCCTGTCAAACTACAATTGCTAATCTACTGCTCAGGGAAGTTCTGTCTATATATGGTCAAATCCTGGGCGTCGTTGGGTAAGGCACATCTAGAGCGAACTATCAGGATGTTATGTTACGAACTATCAGGATGTTATGTTCTTTAGGAGTTTGTTTTTTCCTATGTGGTTCAGCGTGGCCGCGCATGCCCCGTTATGCACTGGGCCATGGGTGACCCACACCTACACAAGGAGTTATATTACAACATAACACACATACACATATACTATATATACATCTGTCTGTCTTTCTGTATAATCTATCGATCTATCTATCCATTTGTCCATCCATCCGTCCATCCATCCGTCCATCCATCCTATAAATAGATATACGGGCCCATACATATACATATATACATACATACAAGCAGAGGGATAGAATCAAGATAACATGAAGTGTTAATAACACTTTATAAGGCCTTGGTAAGGCCACACTTGGAATATTTGCATTCAGTTTTGGTGGCCACGATGTAGAAAAGATGCAGAGACTCTAGAAAGAGTGCAGAGAAGAGCAACCAAGATGATCAGGGGACTGGAGGCTAAAACATAGGAAGAACGGCTGCAGGTATGTCTAGTTTAATGAAAAGAAGGACCAGGGGAGGCATGATAGCCATCTTCTGTTTCCTCAATCGGCCATAAGATGGAGCCAGAATCACTGTTAGATGCTGATCTGATCTGAGTGTTTGGAAGCTGGCTGTTAGAGGTGCCGTGTGGTGATCAGTGTGAGCTATTGTAAGTTTTGCAACTGCTAGCAAACTTTGTGTACCGGACTGTTTGTATGATTATGGACTATGTTATTTGGATTATCCCTTGACTGAAAAACATTTATGACTGACTGTCTTATCCGTGTATGACTTGGACAGTTTGATGGACTCTGATACTTCTATTTCCACAAAAGTAAAAGCCTATTTAAATTGCAGTCTCTCTGTATGCTGGTTTGTGTGTTCCCAAACACAACTCTCACAAGGCTTCTCTGAACGCATTCGCTTTCCCAACGGGGAGCCACAGAGAAGAGGGAGTCAAGCTATTCTCCAAGGCACCTGAGGGCAGGACAAGAAGCAATGGGTGGAAACTAATCAAGGAGAAAAGCAACTTAGAACTGAGGAGGAATTTCCTGGCAGTGAAGACAATTAACCAGTGGAACAGAAGTTGCCTCCAGAAGTTGTGAATGCCCCAACACTGGAAGCCTTTAAGAAGATGCTGGATAGCCATTGGTCTGGAACGGTATAGGGTTTCCTGCCTAGGCAGAGGGTTGGACTAGAAGACCTCCAAGGTCCCTTCCAACTCTGTTAATCCGTTAAAATGTATATCATTCATGAAAAAAAATTGAGGTTCTGCATTTAAGCAAGTGCACAGGTGTAGAATAGGTGGAACCTTGCTCAAAAGTCCTAACTGTGAAAGGGATCTTGGAGTCCTAGTGGAGAACCATTTAAATAGGAGCCAGCCGTGGGCAGCAGCTGCCAAAAAAGCCAACACAGTTCTAGGCTGCATCAACAGAGGGAGAGAATCAAGATCACGTGAAGGGTTAATGCCACTTTACAAGGCCTTGGTAATAAGGCCACACTTGGAATATTTGCATCCAGTTTTGGTTGCCACGATGTAGAAAGGATGCGGAGACTCTAGAAAGAGTGCAGAGAAGAGCAACAAGGAGGATTAAGGGTCTGGAGGCTCAAACATATGAAGAACGGTTGCAGGAACTGGGTATGTTTAGTTGAATGAAAAGAAGGACCAGGGGAGACAGGATAGCAGCCTTCCAATATCTCAGGGGCTGCCCCAAAGAAGAGGGAGTCAAGCTATTCTCCAAGGCACCTGAGGGCAGAACAAGAAGCAATGGGTGGAAACTAATCAAGGAGAGAAGCAACTTAGAACGGAGGAGGAATTTCCTGACGTTCCCACCAGAAGCTGTGAATGCTCCAACACTGGAAGTTTTTAAGAAGATGTTGGAGAACCATTTGTCTGAAAGTGTGTAGGGTTTCCTGCCTAAGCAGGGGGCTGGACTAGAAGACCTCCAAGGCCCCTTCCCATTCTGTTATATATACATATATAAATTAATCACTGTCCACTTGGAATACATAGTGGAAAGAGGAAACTTGAGCGTTGACAAGGTTGATGCCATATATGGACAAAATTGTGACTGAATCTGGATGTTGTCCTTTGGATACCATGAAGCCCCCTCCCAGGAAGTAACAAGGAAAAGAGGTCGTGAAGAGGATGCCCCCGAAGGCAGAACAAGAAGCAACAGATGGAAACTAATTGAGGAGAGGAGCAACCTGGAATTCAGGAGAAATTTCCTAACAGTGAGGACAATTAACCAGTGGAACAGCTGGCCACCAGAAGCTGTGGCTGCTCCGTCACTGGAGGTTTTGCAAGAAGAGATCGGACAGGCATTTGTCTGAAACAGTATAGAGTCTCCTGCTCGAGCAAGGGGGCTGGACTAGAAGACCTCTAAGGTCCCTCCCAATGCTGTTATTCTGCTAGTTTAATAAAGGGAAGGACCAAGGGAGACATGATAGCAGTGTTCTAATTATTTGAGGGGCTGCCACAAAGAAGAGGGGGTCAAATTATTCTCCAAAGCACCAGAAGGCAGGAGAAGAAACAACAACGGATGGAAACTAATCAAGGAGAGAAGCCACCTGGAATTCAGGAGAAATTTCCTAACAGTGAGGACAATTAAACAGTGGAACAGCTGGCCACCAGAAGTTGTGCGTGCTCCATCAATGAAGGTTTTTAAGAAGAGACTGAACAGTTGCTTGTCTGAGATGGCATAGTTATTCTGCTTGAGCAAGGGGCTGGACTAGAAGACCTCCGAGGTCCCTTCCAGCTCTATTCTATTCCAACTCCAACCCCCCCTGTTTAGGCAGGAAACCCTCTTCCCCCTTCAGACAAATGGTTCTCCGATCTCGTCTTAAAAACTTCCAGTGTTGGAGCAGCCGCAACTCCTGGAGGCCAGTTCTTGTTCCACGGATGAATTGTTCTCCCCGTCGGGAAATTCCTCCTTCCCTTCTAGGTTGCGTCTCTCCTTGAAGAAAAGGTTGCCGGAGTTTTCTGCATAGGTTTTCCTGCATGAGCAGGGGGCTGGACTAGAAGACCTCTGAGGTCCCTTCCAGCTTCTATTCCATTCCTTATTCTTTTCTGTTCTATTTTATTCTATTCTATTCCATATTCTATTCTATTCCTTATTCTGTTCTAGTCTATTCTTATTGCTATTCTGTTCTATTCCATTCATTATTCTATTCTAATTCTTTTTGCTATTCTGTCCTTTTCTATTCCACTCTTATTGCTGTTCCGTTCTGTTTTATTCCATTCCATATTTCTTTTCTTTTCTTTTCTATTCCGTTCAATATTCTATTCTACTCTTTAGTGCGGTTCTATTTCTCCACAGTTAGCAGACCACCACCCAGCTCAGGGAACACCAGGGACCCCACCGAATGGGCAACCTTTTGTTCCCCCCACCCAGACAGGGAGCCATTCCAGGAATGGATGCTTTCCAGAGGCCTGACGTTCTGCAAGCTATGCCAGCTTTTCTGCCAAGAGAAAGATCAACCCCCCCCCACCGTCTCTAATATCCGGCGTGGCATGGGGACCCCCAGCGCCCCCCATCCTCTACGTCCCACCTTCTGCTCCCTAAAAGTGCTGCCCCTTCCATCCGCTGCCCCCCCAAAAAGAAATGCCGTTCCACTTTCTGCAAATGCAATGCACCCCCAGGGCTCCCCCCACCACGCACCACGCCCAGGGGAGGACCCCCTCCCCAATTCCAGCCTGCGACCCCAGAGAATTAGGATTGCCCTACAGGAAGGGCATTATCTCCCCGGAGACCCTTCCTATCCCTGTTCACACGAACGAATCCACCCGTGTAGATGGTCCACCCCGGCGGGTGCGCCTGTCTCCCCTCCAGCCTCGCCCCTCTCCATCGTGATCTGCAAGCCCCCTCCTCATAAGGCTCCTCCGCGCCCCCCCCCTTTCATTGTGGCCCAAAGATGCTCCCGGTCCGCCATTCTCCGGCTATGTGACGTGCAGAGTTGTCACCGCACAACACCGAGCCCTTTGCAGAGCCTCGAAAAGAGCCGGCATATTCGGCGTGCGAACAAAAGAACTGCTCCCCTTTCCCTTCGCAGTACTGCTCGCCGGTAGTGCGCAGACTCACGTCCTGGCACTTTCCGCGCATGCGCGAGGGACCCACCTCCTGTTACTCCGACGACCGCCTGGTATAGCCAATGCGCAACGAAGCACCTGCGCTATTGGGGAAAAAAAACAGGGAACAAAATAAAATACTCCTCGCCTAAGTTATAAGCCCGCATTATTTATGAAAACATTATTTTAAGTCACGACTATAAACGCGGTTGTACATTTGCAATGAAACAAAAATAATATATAAAAGGTCACTTCGCGCAGGCGCAGACCTTAGAGAGTGACGCATGCGCACGACAGAACGGGGACGGAAAGAATGAAGGAAAAAGGGGGGGCAGGCCACGCTTGCGCAGAAAGACGGGGGGGAAGTAACAAAAATAGTGCCGGAGCGGCCGCGCGTGCGCAAACCAAGGCCGCCCGCGCGCGGAGCGGCGCTTGCGCACACGGGAGACGGGGGGGGGCAAGGCGGGGCGCGGAAACGGAGCCGAACGGGAGGGGGGCAAGACGGGGGGAGAAGAGGAGGTTGCATCGTCGCGCATGCGCGGCTTAGAGCACCCAAAGCGCTGCCTTTCCCCCTCGAGCGAACCAGAAGCCGTGTTGTGTTTTTTTTTTTTTTTTGGTACGGCCGCCCCGCGCCTGCGCGGCAGAGGCCCGCCGCCGCGCGCATGCTCCCGGGGCGGCGGGGAGGCGGCGGTGCGCCTGCGCGACGAGCGCTGTGGCAGCGGCGGCGGCGGGGCCCTGCATGTGAGGCGGCGGCGGCGGCGGCGGCGGGCGACCTTCCCCTCAGCGGCGGCGAGGGCCCCGCCCCCTGTCATGGCAGCCGCCCCCTCAGCCGGCCCGCGGCCTGTCCCGGCGGAGGAGGAGGCGGCGGAGGAAGGCCCCCTCAGGAGAAGGCCCGTCGGGTAGGCCGAGCCCCAGGCGGCGACCGACAGTCCCCCGCGGCCCCGCGGCGACGACGACGCGCTTCCCCCGCCGGCCCGGCCTGAGCGTCGCGCTGCGGCCCGGCCCTCGCCCTTGGATGTGGGAGAGGATGGAGGCCAAGACGGTGGTCTACGACCTGGACACCACGGGGGGCCTCATGGAGGTGAGCGCGGGAGGGGGGAGGGGAGCAGAGGGGGGAGGGGCTGGGGGGGGGGTCCCGTCAGGTGCCCGGATGACCGACTCCCCCCCCCTCCCTCCCTCCCCCCGCAGCAAATCCAGGCGCTGCTGGCCCCTCCGCGGAGCGACGACAGCGGCGGCGGCGGCGGGAGCGAGAAGCGGAGTCGGCGGCCGGAGCGAGGAGGAGGCGGAGGAGGAGGCGGAGGCGACGGTCACCCAGCGCACCACTTCCATCCGCAGCATCACCACCATCACCACCACCACCATCACAACAACCCCTCGGTGCCCCCGGCGGGCATCGCTGGGCACCCGCATGGGGCGGCCCCGCACGCCGGAGGCCCCCACCAGCATCACCACCAGCACCACCAGCCCTCCTCGGTCTCCTCCTCCGCCTCCTCCTCGGCCGCCCAACGGCGCAGCGGCCGCGCCACGAACCACGACAGCTGCGACAGCTGCAA
This sequence comes from Thamnophis sirtalis, assembly GCF_051295495.1. Lineage (NCBI taxonomy): Eukaryota > Metazoa > Chordata > Lepidosauria > Squamata > Natricidae > Thamnophis > Thamnophis sirtalis. The sequence continues at coordinate 1,325,113 of NW_028261397.1, read as the reverse complement.
GGAGGGCGGCGACCTTCTGTGCTGCGACCACTGCCCGGCCGCCTTCCACCTCCAGTGCTGGTGAGTGAGGGGGGGAGAGGGGGACACCGGCCCTCCTTCCCTTCCTTCCTTCTTCCTTCCTTCCTTCCTTCCTTCCTTCCTTCCTTCCTTCCTTCCTTCCTTCCTTCTCATCCCCATCCATCTCTCCTTCTCCCTTCCCTCTTCCATCTATCCTTCTTTTTTCCTCTTTCTTTCCTAACCTCCTTCCTTCTTTCCCTCTTTCTTCTCTTCTTCCCTCCCTCGCTCTCATTCCTATCCGTCTATCCTTCTCCCTTTCCTTCTTTCCCTCTTCCATCTATCCTTCTTTTTTCTTTCTTTCTTTCCTAACCTCTTTCTTTCTTCTCTTCTTCCCTCCCTCGCTCATTCCTATCCATCTATCCTTCTCCGTTTGCTTCTTTCCCTCTTCCCTCCTCCTTTCCCTCTTCCCTCCATCTATCCTCCCTTTCTTCCTTTTTTTCTTTCTTTCCTAACCTCATTCTTTCTTCTCTTCTTCCCTCCATAGCTCTCTCCCTTCCTTCCTACTTCCCTCCCTCTCATTTCTATCCTTCTCCCTTCCCTACTTCCTTCTTTCTGCTCTCTATCTCTCCCTGCTTTTCCCTTCTTCCCTCCCCTCTTTCTTTCCTTCTTCCCTCCATCTATCCTTCTCCCTTTCTTCCACCTTCCTTCTATCCTTTTCTTCCCTTACTTCTTTCCCTCTTCCTTTCCCCTCTCTGTCTCTCCCTTCCTTTCTTCCATCTATCCTTCTCCCTTCCCTGCTTTTCCCTTCTTTCCTCTCCTTTCTCCATTTCTTTTTTTCCCCTTCCGTCTACCTTCCTTCCATCCTTTTCCTTTATTTTCTTCCCTCCTCCCTTTTTTCTTCCCTGTACATCTCTCTCCCTTCCCTCCACTTTCTCTCCCTCCTTTTCCTTTCTTCCCTTCCTTCCACTCCCTTCCATCCACCCATCCTTCTCTCCTTCCCCTTTCCTTCCTTCTTCCCTCCCCCCTCCTTACTCTCATCCTTCCGGGCCCTGCCCGTCCGTTATCCCTGCCCCGCCTGTTATCCCGGCTGCTTCCCATCCCCACCGGGCAGGACGCCGACAACATGGCAACCCGCCTGGGATTGCTGCCTCTTTTCCTCCAGCGCCATTTTGCCCATTGGGCCCCTCCTGGTGTTCCCCGCCTCCTCCCCCCCCCCCTGCCAGCCGAGCCCCCTTCCCCCATCAGCCTCCAAGGCCCAGCCAAGCCCGCTCATCCAGGGAGGGAGGGAGGGAGGGACGCTGGGCTGGGGCCCTCTTGGCTGGGAGGAGGAGAAAGGAGGAGGAGGAGGGTGCCAGCTACTCCCAAGTAGACCCAGGCAGGCTGGGGCTGCTTCCTCCCTCTTTTGTTTATAGCCTGGAGGTGCTTTTCGGCTCCTCCTCCTCCTCCTCTTCCAGCCGGGGAAATCTGCTGCAGGTTTCTCTGCCCATTGTTTGAGTTTGGCAGCCTCGGCCTGGGGATCAGGGAGCTCGGTTTGAAAGAAGGTGCCTTTGCTCGCTAGGCAGGCAGGCAGGCAGGCAGGCTGGCTGGGTGGTGCAGGCCTCCGGAGCTGGCAGGAGCGCAGGGAAGAGGCGGTGGCGGCGGCGGTGGCAGCAGCAGCAGCCATAAAAGGAAGGCGGTGCGACAGGCCAAGGCGTCCTCGCCTGCCGCCTCCAGATCGGGAGGGTCAGCAGGGAAGCGAGCCTCCGGTGGCTTTTGTGCCCTCCCCCGGAGCCCTCCTCTTCCACCTGGCTGGGGATCTGGGCCGGGCTGGGCCTCAGGTTTGCGACGGGAGGCGGCCGAAAGTTTTTGAGCTGGTCAGCAGGAAGGAGGAGGTGATGACCCCACCGGCAAGGTGGCTGGTGTGATCTGAGGCTTTGGAAGGACACGGCCCGCCCTGAAAGGGAAGGAGGCTGGAGAAGCCGAGGAGGAGGAGGAGGACAGTAGCCTGAATTCTGTGCCCCTAGGACAGTTACACCGACGACGGCCCAGCCTGGCCTGTGCTGGATGTCGGCCTTGCCACCTCCCAGCCATTGTCTGTGTTGAGAGTTACGCCCCAGCGCATCTACAAGAGGGGGAGAGAGAGAGTGGCCGTTGCCACCCTCTCAATGGCTCCTGGCAGCTCCTGGAGGAATGGCTCCCATCCTCCTCTGCCCTTTTCATTGGCGGAACCGAGACTTGCCTCCCCTTGGCTTCTGCAGGGCCACGCTGCTGCCGCCGCCTCTCAGCCAACCATTTTGCCTCCCGGAGGCTGCGGGTGAGGAGCTGTTTGGGGGGGGGGGAAGGGTCACTCCATGCCTCTTTTTTTTAAGATGGCCCTGAGCTGCTTTTGGGCGGAAGGCAAATGGCTGTTTAATTGAAGGTGGCATTTCAGTTCTTCTTTCCCCCGGCATTTGTTTTTGTTTAAATTATATAAACTGGCAGCGCACAGGGGAGGCCTTTCTTTCCGCATTTGTTTAACTTGGGCCCCGCTTTCCGTGGCGCTGGGCTGGCTTGTATTGTTTACACAGTTGCAAATAAAAAAAAATTTTTTTTTTGCTTTGCATTTCTTGCTTCGACTTCAAACAAGGCTCCTTCTCGCCCGCAGTCGCTCTAGGCATTTTCTTGTTGGGAGCCGCTGGACATTGGAGTCTAGCTTACGTTGGGGAAGGGGAGGCAGACTAGGGAAGGAAAATGGCAGAAGCTGGCCATTATTAGGGGCTGGCGAGGACCCTGCCTTGTTCCTCCGTCTGGGGAGTGCTGGAGTTGGATTTTATAGGTCGGGCTTTGGGCCCCTTGGCATCAGCACCGCTCTGCCTCCCAGCTCTTATAAAATCTAGGCTTTATTACTCGCGAGAAAGGAGAGAAGCTGCTCGGCGCGAGGGAAACTGATGACCTCTTGGTGGAAAATGAGAGAGGGGGGCGGTGTTTTTGGAGCAGGGGGGCTGTCCTGAAAAATAAGGCCCTTCTTCGCCTTTCCTCTGTGTGCGATAGGCCGCGTTGTTTCTGAACTGTACCTACTCAAAACTTGCCTGTCAAACAAAGAAAAGCCTGTCTGCCTTAGATGCGTTCTCGCTGACGCTGACCTGGCCGCTTCCCTTGTGATTTCATGCAACCAGGATGCAGCCTGTGGATAGTCGGCGAAGGATTAATTTGTACTAAAAGGATTACAGTTAGGAGCAAGCTCCATTTAGAGAGAGCCCCTGCCTTTCGGTCAGATGAGAATCCTGGCTGCGTGTGTGTGCATAGATGACATCCGTAGACTTCCTTTTCAAGATATCGGAAGATAGCTGCCGACGGTTGCCATGGCATTGTTTAGAAAATACATAGGAAACTCTTAGAAAAGAGTTTGTGGAACCTCGGCCGACGGCCTGGCAAAATAGATAAATGGAGCATCCTGTCTCCTTTTGTATTTCTTTGGAATTTGCACACCCATATTTTATGCCCAGTCTATTCTTTCCTCTCGGGACATGCTACGTTTTAATGGAGATTAGCGAGAAAGTTATCGTGTGTGTTTTGAAAACTTCTGTTCGGTGCAGGCTTGTTCTTTCTGCTGCAGCCAATATGCTGACGTTAGCACAACCGATTCTTTGAGCAGCTTTTGTGAATTAAAAAAATAATAATTTAAAAATAGCTAGGAGATGCTTGACTGTTTCGTTTCCTTTCACCGTTCCTCCAATCAGGTGCCTTCATATATGTTGTTCTACATGTATGATGGCCACATTGGCTGGGAATTTGCCAAGTAGCCCTCTTAACACATTTGGAAACATCAGACTGGGGGGAGCGTAACAATACCGTATGCCTTTAGCTTAATAATCTTCATTCCTTCCCTCCTTTTTAATATGCGCTTAATATATACATTAATTTTCGCCGGCTGTTCCCAAAGTACGTTTTATCATTTTGTGGGTGAGCCTGGCTTTGCAAAGGACAGATACCGTCCACGCTGTTAAGATTTAGAAGTTACCCAACTCCAGAATGACTCTGGGCAAGCTTAGATGTAAAATAGATAAACAGTTTTTTTTTTTAAAAAAAAATGAATCTAAACACGCAGGCAAACTGCAAATTGTGTCCCAGGGCTCCACAGACACCCTAGCCCAAGGCCTGGGAGAGAAGCCAGGTTTCTAAAGACTTCCGGAACATCGTCAGGATGGTTTGCTTAAAGGGATCTCTGTAATTAAAGGAACTTCACCAAGGGGAAAAAGGGGATCTTTGTTTTGCAGGTAACTAGGAAATAAACTGATAGTGGCAGAGAGCAAACGGAATTTGTTTTCCCCCCGGTTGTAAAAATCCTTCTCCAAACCTTCGTGAATCATCTTCTTGTCCGTCCCGCTGATAACCTCTCAAAGTCAAGAGTTCCAAAACCTTTGAAATCAGCTGCAACACCTTTTGAAAAAAAAAAAAGACACTGGCCCTGTATAAGGAACTTGAACGTTTCGTGTCTTATGGAGATTCTCAAGTCACCCGGGTCACGGTTGTCCCAAAGGCAGCTGGGCTCTCTGTTTTCCTTGAAAACGCTTCTCTTTCCAAGAAGCTTCTTCAGTTCCGAAGAAGTGAAGAACTGAAGAAGCTTCTTGGACGAGAAGGGAAACGTCTTCGAGGAAAAACAACAACAACAAAGTCCACTTGCCTTTTGAAAAAGCACCTTTGGGACTTTGCTGGCGGCCTTTAAAAGGGCCTTCTACTACAGTGTTTCTCAACCTTGTCAACTTGAAGATGTCCGGACTTCAACTCCCAGAATTCCCCAGCAGTGGTTAGGACAGTGTTTCTCAACCTTGTCAACTTGAAGATGTCTGGACTTCAACTCCCAGAGTTCCCCAGCCAGCATTCGCTGGCTGGGGGATTCTGGGAGTTGAAGTCCAGACATCTTCAAGTTGACAAGGTTGAGAAACACTGTTCTACTACTTCCTCACTTCATATTATTTTTGTGATTTTTTTTCTTCCTGGAGGCTACTTCCTAGTTGCTCGCTCTGTACCTTTAAGGAACTGGCTTTGCTTCCCCGTATGGTTTTTTTTCGGTTTGGCTGGGCTGCTCTCAACAGAGGTCAGCCATTTGGAGGCCTGTGCTGTGAGGAGGGCTTGAAGGGAAACTCTGGAGTTGAGTCTGCCTTGCTGAGGAGTTCCAGTTTCTTCCTGTTCTCTGACAGACCCGAGTGCGTGCTGTTTTTGCCTTCTAAGGGGGGCACAGATAACTGTTCATCTGAATGCATTTGTTCCTCCCGGCTCCAACCTGCTGCAGGTGCCCCAGTTCTGATCTTTATCTAGCATTTAAAAATGGTCCTTGTGGTTTGTTGGTTTCCTCCAGCCTATGTAAAAAGTTCCCATAAAGGAGAATATTTGTAGGTGGGGGTCTTTGATGCTTTCTGAGCTTGGTGGTTTTAACTGCAGATGTTTCATTACCAGCTAGTTAACAACATCAGGCTACAAAGGGGGTGGGGGAGGAATTTCAGAGAGGAGGATAATGAAGGAAGGAAGGAGGATGACGAGGAGGATGCTAGAAGGGGGGGGGGCTGGAGAATGGAGGAGAATGAGAAAGGGAGGGGGCGAGGAGGACTCTGGGGTCCTTGGAGCTCTCTGTGCTTTGTGGTTTTCTTGCAGACAATTCATTACCCAACTAGACAAGAGCCTCATTGCTGTTGTAACAGTACAGTAATAACACTGGTAGCACTGATGATGTTACCTAGTTTGGTAATTAAACATCTGCAAGAAAACAACCAAGCTCGGAGAAGCACCCAGGACCCTTCCTGTAAAACGCTTCCTCAAAAGTCTGGCATTTTGTAAAATGCTTAAAATTCTGCCACCTTCGGGATGTTCAGAGACGATGGCCAAGGACTGGAGTCCCATTTGGCCAGCCTTGTCCCTTCATCTCCTAAACGGGGCCCCTTTCAGGCTTTACCCAGAGGTGCTACTGAGAACTGACCCTGCTATTTGCCACCTGGCAGGTAGTTCTCCACTGTTTATGGAGGCCTTACCTCCTTTTACGATTGTTCAGATAAGGTTACTGGTGGCACAAAGGTGAATTATTTGATAACACGTTGGGTTGACACTCTCTCTAATGGCTGCGCAAGGAGTCCTTCCAGACGAAGCGTGAAGGATAAACATTTTAAATACGCAAAATAAGTCAGTCATTCACCAGCTCTACGCACTGTGGAAAGTATATTAAGCATGGATTGCATATGTGCCCCTCTTTGAGGTGCTCCTCAGTTGCTGGCTGCATGCGTGTGAGGAGAGGACTTCTAAAATGGGGTGGTGGTGGTGTGAATTTTAAGAAGCACTCCTAAAAGTTTCAACCTTTAAGTGATCAGCTTTTGGGAAATCTGGATTGTAACCTGCTTTAGATTACCACAAAGGACATGATAACAGAAGAGAGTTGGAAGGGGCCTTGGAGGTCTTCTAGTCCAGTGGTCACCAACTGGTGAGAAAATTTTGGTGGTCCCCAGAAAAATTATTTGCATTTTTTTTTATATTGCACTAAATACTATTTATCTTTTTTTTTAAATCGTATTAGTGGTCCACGGGATTTAAAATTATGGATTTAGTGGTCCCTGAGGTCTGAAAGGTTGGTGACCGCTGTTCTAGTACAATCCCCTTGTGCAGGCAGGAGATCCTATACCAGGGAGGTCCAACCTTGGAACGTTTAAGACTTGTGGACCTCAACTTCAACCATGCTAGCTGAGGAATTCTGGGAGTTGGAGTTCACAACTCTTAAAACATTCCCAAGGTTGGACATCCATACCCTACATCATTCCAGAGAAAGGTTTCTTTAAAAACTCCAGTGATGAAGCACCCACCGTTTGTTCCACCGGTTAATTTTTCTCACTGTTAGGAAATTTCTCCTTAGTTCTAGGTTGCTTCTCTCCTTAGTTAGTTTCCACCCTTGCTTCTTGTCCTGCCCTCAGGTGCCTTGGAGAATAGCTTGACTCCCTCTTCTTTGGGGCAACACCTGAGATTTTGGAAGGCTGCTATCATGTCTCTCCTCGGCCTTCTTTTCATTAATACAATTACAATATAATACAATAGCAGAGTTGGAAGGGACCTTGGAGGTCTTCTAGGCCAACCCCCTGCCTAGGCAGGAAACCCTATACCGTTTCATACAAATGGCTATCCAGCATCTTCTTAAAGACTTCCAGTGTTGGAGCATTCACAACTTCTGGAGGCAACTTCTGTTCCACTGATTCATTGTTCTCACTGTCAGGAAGTTTCTCCTCAGTTCTAAGTTGCTTCTCTCCTTGATTAGTTTCCACCCATTGCTTCTTGTTCGGCCCTCAGGTGCTTTGGAGAATAGCTTGACTCCCTCTTTGAGGCAACCCCTGAGATTTTGGAAGGCTGGTATCATGTCTCCCCTCATCCTTCTTTTCATTAAGCTAGACATCCCCAATTCCTGCAACTGTTATTCACATGTTTTATCCTCCAGTCCCTTAATAATCTTTGTTGGTCTTCTCTGATGCCTAGCAGTAAATCTTTGGTCGTCCAAAGGCCCCAGATTCTTCTCCAGTGGTAGGAGATGGAAGGGCTGAGAAGGGACCCCCATCCTGGCTGGGGGAGCGTGGTGACCTGCTCTGAAACCTCTTCAGAGGACTTCTGTGGTAATAACAACACGCCATACAGGAGAGGCTTCTATTTTGGCAGCCATTGGATGGATGGACCGAGCAGCGTCACAATCTGTTGTTACAGAAGAAAAAGACCCTTCGATGGAGCCATTCACCAGAATCCTGGGCCTCCTTCGTTGAGGTGCCCTCTGGGCTCGATGGTTTTCTTGCCTCGTCCTTTCATTACCTGACTAGGGAACATCATCAGTGCAGAAGGGAGGAGGGGAGGAAGATTGTGGGGCCCTTAGTGCTCTCTGAGCATTATTGCTTTCTTGCAAACCTTCCCTGACTCGGCTAGGTCAGTGGTTCCCAAACTTGGCAGCTTTAAGACTTGTGGACTTCAACTCCCAGAATTCTCCAGCCAGCTCTGCTGGCTGGAGAATTCTGGGAGTTGAAGTCCACAAGTCTTAAAGCTGCCAAGTTTGGGAACCACTGAGCTAGGTAACGCCAACCCTGCTACCTTTACAGGGTTTGCGTAGAGCAATAGCAATAGCAGTAGACTTATATACCGCTTCATAGGGCTTTCAGCCCTCTCTAAGCGGTTTACAGAGTCAGCATATCGCCCCCAACAACAATCCGGGTCCTCATTTTACCCACCTCGGAAGGATGGAAGGCTGAGTCAACCTTGAGCCGGTGAGATTTGAACCGCTGAACTGCTGATCTAGCAGTCAGCTGAAGTAGCCTGCAGTGCTGCATTTAACCACCGCGCCACCTCCCAGCACTGATGGCGTTACTTAGTTTGGGTCATGAAACGTCTGCAAGAAAACAAGCCGAGCTCAGAGGGCACCCAGGGCCGCACAGTTTGAACCCCGAGCTAAAATACTCTCCTTTATCCATCACCTTAGTTGACTTGGGGAGGAAAGAGAAAGGAAAGGGGGTAGCAGCGTCCAGAAGGCTCAGGCGGCCGGGGGGGGGGGGGGGGCGGAAGCAGTTTGAAGGAGTGGATAATGGGTTGGAGATTCCTTGAGCCACGTTCCCCGTTTCGCCCTCCAGTTAGACTTGGAAAAAGTAAGTAACAGGACCATTAATTTGGTTTTAGAACGAATTAAGCACAATTACTGTTAATTACGGCTTCCCTGTTAACTTCTGGAGGATCTCTTCCTTGGGCTGCTGGGATTATTCTATCCAGATATCAAAAGAAGCCTCGTAGCGGAAGAGCTGCCAGAAGGGCAGAATTGTAAAAGGGGGGGGAAAGGCATCGTAGCCAAAGGAGGATGGATCCATGGCCCCACCCAGCCAAGGAAAAAAAAACCTTCCCAAACTGGCTGTTTCAGGGACAGTTTTTATAAACTTGGCACGACCATTAAAAATGCTTTTCTCTTGAGGATTTTCAAGCGTCGAGGCCATCCAAAACAGGAGCTGGGTGAATTCCTGGAGTGCAAGTCGACTTTAACGACCCAAAAAAATGGAGCTCCAAATTTCAGTTGCTAACCAAGACGGTGGTTCAGCGACCTTGGGCCCCTGTTTTGCAACCTTCCTTGCCGTAGTTGTTAAACGAATCAGCGCAGTTGTTACGAACACGGTTATTAAGTGATTGGAGCCGAGGTGGCGCAGTGGTTAAATGCAGCACTGCAGGCTACTGCTAGATCAGCAGTTCAGCGGTTCAAATCTCACCGGCTCAGGGTTGACTCAGCCTTCCATCCTTCCGAGGTGGGTAAAATGAGGACCCAGATTGTTGGGGGCAATATGCTGACTCTCTGTAAACCGCTTAGAGAGGCCTGAAAGCCCTATGAAGCGGTATATAAGTCTACTGCTATTGTGGCTCGCCCATTGACTTGGCTTGTCGGAAAGTCGCAAAAGGGGATCACGCAAACACACCACCCCCACCACCCTGGGACACTGCAACCGTCATAAATACGAGCCGGTGGGCAAGCATCTGGATGTTGATCCCTTGGTCATGGGGAATCCTGCAACAGTGGGTCGTAAGTGTGAAGGCTGGCCCTGGGTCTCCTTTTTCTAGCGCCATTGTAACTTCCAAGGGGGTCACTGAACGGATGGTCGTAAGCCGAGGACTTCCTGTGTTCTCTTGCCAGAAGCTTCTGCCAAGGAGCGAAGTCCGACGTTGCGGAGATATTTCTGGCTAAGACCCAGGAGGCAGATGTGCACTGCAAATGAAAGTCCTCTCTCGGCTTATCTCTCTCACCAGATGAAGCCCATGAGAGTTGCTCACGTTTCTGCGCTTCCCTCCACAACAGCCCAAGCCGGGTTTAGGTAGTCCTCGACTTACGACAGTGCCTTTAGTGACCGTTGGAAGTTACAACAGCACTGAAAAAAGGGTTGCAACATCCCTGCGGTCACATGATCCAAATTCAGAGGCTTGACAACGGACTCGTATTTATGACGGTTGAAGTATTCCGGGATCACGTGATCCCCTTTTGCAACCAGCAAAGTCAAGGGGGGGGAGCCAGATTCACTTAATGACCGTGTGACTAACTTAACACCTGTGGTGATTCACTTCACAACGGTGGCAAGAAAGGTAGCCAAATGGGGCAAAACTCACTTAAACACTGGCTTGTTTAGCCAAAAAAAGAGAAAAAAAGTTGGTCTCAGCTTTGGTCATAAGTCAAGGACTACCTGTGACTCAGGGCACCAAACATCCCTAATCCTCCTTCCCTCCCCTCACCTGTGGTTGTAAGTTGAGGACTACCTGTAACTCAAGGCTTACGGCCGTTTTTCACATTTAACCTTTGTAATATCCCCATGATGGATTGTGTGATCAAAATTTAGACACTTTTAGAACAACTTTTATTGTGTACACTAAAATCGGCCTACGTTGAAATGAAATTTCCTTGCAGACTCACACTTACGACCACCTCTTCTGGCGCTTGCAGTGTCCCACGGTCATTGGATTTCCCCTACTTTTTGTGACCTCCTGACCAGCTAAGTCAACGGAGTGGCTAGATCCATTTCATAGCCGCGTGGCTAGCTTATCACCCGCAGCGATTCACTTAACAACTGTAGCTGGAACAGTCTTAAAATGGAGCAAACCTTGCTCAACCAATGTCTCACTTCACAAGAGAAATGTTGGGCTCAATTGGAGTCGTAAGTCGAGGACTACCTGTATTAACGTCTTGGCAGGGAACTAAAAATGCATCTACAGGTAATCCTCGATTTAATGATCATAATAGAGCCTATAGTGACGGTCGCAAGTCGTGTTGGTTGTTAAGCAGGCTCATTTATGACCACACACCTGGTTTTACAGCCCTTTGTGTGTGGGGGGGGGGGGGGCTGTTGTTTAGCAATCCTGTTGTTTGCTGTGTTACAACAAACAAACAAAAAATCACAAATTGTGACTGCAGGATGTCAACCAGTTGCCAAGTCCCGTGACCACAGGGGGGAAGGGAAGCCCAGCAAATCAGAACTTGGAATCCAGGCCATAAGTAGCGGTTCGGGGCGCCGTCGTAACTTGAGACATTTGCTAAGCAACGGGTTATAAGTCAAAAGGGCTATCTGCGATTCAACTCCCGGGAGGAGCAACTACAGTAATTCTAAACGAAAACCATCCTAATGTTCCACTGGGTGTTTATTTTTATTCCCTCCCATTTGAGAATTACTTTTAAAATTTGAATTTTATGTGTATCCCGTGGAAACAGAAAGCAGAGTGTCAGGTTTCCGAAAGATGCCTAATTAATTCACAATTTACTTTGTGTCTTGTATAACAATTAAGGTTGCTACTTTAGAATTAAGAATAGAATAGAGATGGAAGGGACCTTGGAGGTCTTCTAGTCCAGCCCCTTGCTCAGGCAGGAGACCCTCTACCACTTCAGAGAAGTGGCTGTCTAGTCTCTTCTTAAAAAACCTCCAGTGTTGGAGCACCCACAACTTCTGGTGGCCAGCTGTTCCACTGGTTAATTTTTCTCACTGTTGGGAAATTTCTCCTTAATTCCCGGTTGCTTCTCTCTTTGGTTAGCTTCCTTCTTCTTTTTTTCCTTTTTCTTTTTAGTTCAAAAGTTTTATTTTCTTTTAAAACAAACATTTCATCATTCCTCAATCAGTAAGACATCGAAGTGCAATTTTTTGTGTGTGTCAAAATAGTTCTAGTTTACCATCAAATTCTTGTCTAGCCTAATGTATACGGTTAGCTTCCTTCTTGTCCTCTGGTGCCTTGGAGAATAATACACCCCCCCTCTTCTTTGGGGCAGCCCCTCAAATACTGGAAGGGTGCTATCACGTCACCCCTAATTCTTCTTTTCTCTAGACTAGCCAAACTCGAATCCTGCAATTCCGTTCTTCCTGTGTTTTACTCCCCAGGTCGTTGATCACCTTAGTTCAGTGTTTCTCAACCTTGTCAACTTGAAGATGTCCGGACTTCAACTCCCAGAATTCCCCAGCCAGCGAATGCTGGCTGGGGAACTCTGGGAGTTGAAGTCCGGACATCTTCAAGTTGACAAGGTTGAGAAACACTGTCCTAACCACTGCTGGGGAATTCTGGGAGTTGAGGTCCGGACATCTTCAAGTTGACAAGGTTGAGAAACACTGCCTTAGTTGCTCTTCTCTGAACTTTTTCCAAAGTCTCATCACCTGTTTTTAAAAAAATTTTCAATGGTGGTTGAGCAGCCTGGCATACAAGCAGCCTCGCCTTTGGCATGGAGTTGGGGCTGAGTTATTTGGGGGGGGTGAGGGGCTTTTTGGTAGTAGGTTTAGGTTTTATTTGACTTGTATGCCGCCCTATTCCCGGAAGACTCAGGGCGCCTAACAATCAGAAGGGGAGCGGGTACGAAAATAAAAATAGAAAACAGAAATTCAAAACACAACAACAGTCGTGGTTGCAGTATTCCAGGTGTGGCATTACGAGGGTTTCGTAAAGCGGAACTAATGCCTCTTGTTTGTTCAACCCAAGATTGTTTCAGCTTTTTTGGCCCATGTTCAAATGATCCTCCATTGAGACTCCAGGGTCCCTCTCCCAGTTACTTCAGCAAGGGAAATTCGGCTGGTTGAGGAGATGCAAACGGAGGCCACAAATCACCACCATACATTGAACTCCCATTACCCCCTCATTTTCCCTTCGTAATTCCTGCCAGGGGCGGCATAATGCAGTAATAAATCAAATGTTTTCAGTGGTATTCCATCACGCCGTTGGCCAAGTACACATATTGGGTGAGCTGTTCCTTGATTGGAAAAAAAACAAGCTTCAGGGACAGGAAACGAGACATATTTCTGGGCTCGACAGAGAAAGAAGTTTGCTAATTGTGGCCGAAGTGTGAATAATGGGAGATGCGCAACTTGCTCTCGGTAACTAGAAAGTCGCTCTCGGTAACTTACGAGGTTCTGTAATTCTCTCAAAATCCCCCAAAGCAACTCTGCTTTTGTATGTGTTGGCTGTTATCGAAGCTTTGGCCTTATAAATACACTCCTCGGCTTAATGGCCACAATAGAGCCGAGAATTCCTGTTGCCAAGCGAGACAGACGTTAACTGAGAATTTGCCCCATTTTGTGACCGACCTTGCCACCGTTGTTAAATGAATCGCTGCAATTAATTGTTGAGTTCATAACACGGTTGTTAAATGTGGCTGTCCTGAAGGGAGGGGAGTCACATGACACCCCCCCCCCTGGACTCTGCGACTGTCATAAATACGAGACCAGTGGAGTAGAAGCGACGATGGTGTGAAAAATTGTTCAGAGGTCACTTTTTCCCGTGCCGCTGCAACTTTGAATGGTCCCTAAGTGAACCTCTTAGCGTAGCGTCATTAAAATGCCAAGATTCTTGGCATTCGAGGTGGTGCAATGGTTAAATGCAGCACTGCAGGCTACTTCAGCTGACTGCAGTTCTGCAGTTCGGCTGTTCAAATCTCACCGGCTCAGGGTTGACTCAGCCTTCCATCCTTCCGAGGTGGGTAAAATGAGGACCCGGATTGTTGTTGGGGGCAATAATGCTGACTCTGTAAACCACTTAGAGAGGGCTGAAAGCCCTATGAAGCGGTATATAAGTCTAACTGCTATTGCTATTGCTATTCTGTCGTTTCAAATAGTCCAGAAAGGCAACAAAGAGGGGCTTCCCTCCCCCACCCCTTCTCTTTATTTTTTGCCTTTGATGGAAAGGAAGCCGACAATGGGCGACTGACGTCCTTCAGATGCGGCTAAGAGGGAGACTCGTAACTCCAGAACTCCTTTGCAAGGGTAGTTTTGGCAAAAGCTGCCCCGTCTGTGCCGGGTCTTGTGGTGGTGGCGCCAACCTGCACTTTGGGACTCTGGGAATGAGTGGTTGCAATTAAGAATCCAGTTGTTGTAACCTGAACCCCCCCGGCTTTCTCTGCACTGGGTCAGTTTTCTAACACACACACACATACACACCCCGATTGGCCTGTGGCTGCTCTGGGCAGCTTTGGATCGGTTTTTTTACGAGTTTCTGTGGCAGGTTTTGAGAAGGCGCCCACCTTTAATCTCCAGAAATGAGATGGAAGGCGAAGGAAGCTGGGAGCTTAGCAGAGACATGGTAGTAGTAGCCAAGACATTTCATTTCATTTATTTCATTTCATTTATTATATTTATATGCCTTAGAAGCGTGATGGCGAACCTTTTTGTTGTTGTGTGCCAAAAGCATGCGCCCACCCACACCCATAATGCAGTGCGCGCGTGACCCACCCAACCCCACACACATGTGCGCTTGACACCCCCTTCCCCTGTGCCTGCACCCTGGCCCCCCTCACCCATTTTTGGCTCCCAGGTTGGTGCAGGAGACATTCCAGGCCCAAAACGAGGCCTCCCGCACCAACCTGGAAGCTGAAATGGGGTGCGCAGAGGCCCTAAAATGCAATGCAAGCGTCCGTCCCCCTCCCACGCATGCACCCCGCATATGCCCTGCCTCCCCGTTCATGTGCAACCGGGGCCAGAAGACCGTGCACACATGCGTGATGGAAGTGGGCTGGGGCGACAGCTGGCATTCCCGCAGAGAGGGCTCTGCGTGCCACCTGTGCCATGCGTGCCATAGATTGGCCCTCACAGCCCTAGAGAGTCTGCAGAGAAGACCCATAGGTGATTTTCTTTCAAGGGGCAACTGGACTTTGTGGTTTTCCTTTTGAAAATTTTTCGCTTCTCATCCAAGAATATATATAGCAATAGCAGTAGACTTATATACCGCTTCATAGGCCTTTCAGGCCTCTCTAAGCGGTTTACAGAGAGTCAGCATATTGCCCCCAACAATCTGGGTCCTCATTTTACCCACCTCGGAAGGATGGAAGGCTGAGTCAACCCTGAGCCGGTGAGATTTGAACCGCTGAACTGCTGATCTAGCAGTAGCCTGCAGTGCTGCATTTAACCACTGCGCCACCTTGGCTCCTCTCATCCAGTCAGAGCTGAAGAAGCTTCTTGGATGAGAAGCAAAACATCTTCCATGGCCTGGAGGACTGAGAATTCTGCAGAGAGGAGCAGCCTGGAGGAGGCTAAATTATACAGGTAGTCCCCAACTTACAGCAGTTCACTTAGTGACCGTTTGAAGTTAACAACGGCACTGAAAAAAACTGATTTATGACTATTTTTCACCCTTATCCCTGTTGCAGCATCCCCATGGTCATGCGATTTACACAACTGTCTCACCTTTATGACGGCCGCAGTCTCCCGGGGGGTCATGTGATCATACCTTGCAACCTTCTGACGAGCAAAGTCAAATGGGGAAACCAGATCCACTCAACAACCGTGTTATTAATTTAACAACTGCAGCGATTCACTTAACAAGAAAAGTCGTAAAATGGGGCAAAACTCACTTAACAGATTTCTTACTTGGCAGCATAAATTTTGGGCTCTTATTATGGTCATAAGTTGAGGACTATCTTTATGATGAATGGTTAAGGGAACTAGGTGTATCTAGCCCATTTAAAAGAAAATAACAAAGTTGGAAGGGACCTTGGAGGTCTTCTAGTCCAGCCCCTTGCTCAAGCAGGGCACACAATACCTTTCTAGACAAAATGCCTGTCCATTCTCTTCTTGAAAACCTCCAGTGTTGGAGCATCCACAACTTCTGGTGGCAAGCTGTTCCACTGGTTAATTGGTCTAACTAAGTTCCAAGTTGGATCTCCCTCTGACTTCCGTTCCTAGAATTCCCCAGCCAGAAGGCTTTAAGATGGGTAGACCTAGAATCCTAGGTTTGGAAGGGGCCTTGGGGGGGTCTTCTAGTCCAGTGTTTGTCAACCTTGGCAACTTGAAGATGTCCGGACTTCAACTCCCAGAATTCCCCAGCAGTGGTTAGGACAGTGTTTCTCAACCTTGTCAACTTGAAGATGTCCGGACTTCAACTCCCAGAATTCCCCAGCAGTGGTTAGGACAGTGTTTGTCAACCTTGTCAACTTGAAGATGTCCAGACTTGAACTCCCAGAATTCCCCAGCCAGCATTCGCTGGCTGGGGAATTCTGGGAGTTGAAGTCCGGACATCTTCAAGTTGCCAAGGTTGACAAACACTGTTCTAGTCCAACGTCCAGGAGACCCTACACCATTTCAGACAATTGCCTGTCCAGTCTCTTCTTAAAATTTATTTAACCTCCAGCGATGTGGCACCCACAACTTCTTGTGGCAAGATGTTCCATTGATTAATTGTTCTCACTGTCAGGAAGTGTCTCCTTAATTCCAGGTGGATTCTCTCCTTGATTACTTTTTATCCATTGCCTCCAGGGACTTTGGAGAATGGATGGTTTGAGAAGGATTAGGGAGGACGGGACATGACAGCTGCCTTCCAGTGATTGAGGCACTGTCACATGGAGATTATTCTCCGAAACACCTGAAGGATCAGAAGCCTGTGTGTGGAACCAACTTAGAAATAAGGGGAGATTTCATGACAGTTGAGAGCAATTAATCAGTGGAACAGCTCCCTTCCTGGAGTGGTAGGTGCCTCCATCACTGGAGGTGTCAAAAATAAGATTGGGCAACTGTTTGACCAGAACAGCACGCCTTGAGCAGAGGGTTGGACTAGAAGACCTCCAAGGTCCCTCCCATTATGATTCTGTCGTCTCAAAAAGCTCTCTGCTTAGTCCTTGCACCTGTGAGTAAAAAGTCTGTGGCAGAAATCTTGAGAACGAAATCAAGAGTGGGCAGCCCTGGTCAATGCCACGTTGCCCACAACTGCTGATAGAATAAGGATGCAGAGGCCATGAGCTGGAAAAGTCAGAGATTTATATTACACACACACACACACACACACACACCTGCAAACTGAAGACCCCAGATGACGGGGGAGAAAAGGAAGGATGAATGCTGATGTTTCTGCTTACCTCTTTCCTAATTTATTTTAAACCTGGGAAGTACCAGATCTTCAGGATAATCATCAGAGAGAGAGGGGGGGGTGTTCGTATGTTCAAATATAATAATAATAACATAGCTAATTATAGATAATATTAATAGATAATTAAGTATGTAAGGTTTAATTAACGTCATTCTGATTCGCCCACCCACTTGATAATTTTATATCAGCTGCTGCACCCCCTTTTCAGCCCAGGGGGTGGCATTTCGGGGGGTTTTAAGTCTGGGGTGACTCTCAGTCCAACTTTTCATACAGCATCTGGGAGAGCAGAGACACCCCCCCCCCCCCCAAGGTGGCGCAGTGGTTAGGGTGCAGTACTGCAGGCCACTTCAGCTGACTGTTATCTGCAGTTCGGCTGTTCAAATCTCACCGGCTCAAGGTTGACTCAGCCTTCCATCCTTCCGAGGTGGGTAAAATGAGGACCCAGACTGTGGGGGCGATATGCTGACTCTGTAAACCGCTTAGAGAGGGCTGAAAGCCCTATGAAGCGGTATATAAAGTGTAACTACTATAATTGTCAGGAAGTTTCTCCTTAGTTCTAAGTTGCTTCTCTCTTTGATTAGTTTCCATTTTATTGCTTCTTGTTCTACCCTCAGGTGCCTTGGAGAATAGCTTGACTCCCTCTTCTTTGGGGCAACCCCTGAGATATTGGAAGACTCCCATCATGTCCCCCATCGTCCTTCTTTTCATTAAGCTAGACATACCCAGTTCCTGCAACCGTTCTTCATACGTTTGAGCCTCCAGTCCCCTAATCCTCTTTCTTGCTCTTCTCTGCACTCTTTCCAGAGTCTCCGCATCTTTTCTACATCGTGGCGACCAAAACTGGATGCTTGATCGAGTTCAACCAGACTTTTGATTGTGTAACATATGAAGAACGGTTGCAGGAATTGGGTTTGGTCAGTCTTGAGAAAAGAAGGACTAGCGGGGACATGATAGCAGGGTTTCAGCGTTTTAGGAGCTGCCCCAAAGAGGAGGGGGTCAATTTATTCTCAGAAAGAGCCTGAAGGCAGGACAAGAAGCAATGGGTGGAAACTAAGCAAGGAGAGGAGCAACCTTGAATTAAGGAAGAATTTCCCGACAGTGAGGACAATCAACCAGTGGAAAGATTTCCCTCCAGAAGCTGTGGGTGCACCATCACTGGAGAAGAGATGGGATCTGAAATAGTGCTTGGGCAGGGGGTTGGACTAGATGACCTCCATGGTCCCTTCCAGTTTTATTCTGATTGATTGACTCTATCTCACTATACCTACTAGGGAAGGACTAATCAGTTGCATCTGAGTATTTGTAAATTTCCCCTCTGAAAAAGCTTTGGGTGGGGGACACAACCTCACTTGTGACAGGCTAATATTGTTCTCCACAATGGAGACACCATAAGGTTGAGACATTTTACTTTCTAGAAATGTATTTTGGATTTGATTTTGGCACTATAAATGCCTCCCCTGCCACGAGATGCCAGAGGTGGCGTATAACCATGTTGGTTCTCTGTTGTTGCCTTTCCTCCCATCAGTCACTGCACCCTTAATGAAAACGGGGTCTTCCGTTGGGAGCAGACCAGTGGTGGGTTTCAAAAAAATTTTTAGAACCTCTTCTGTAGGTGTGGCCTGCTTTGTGGGAGTGGCTTGCCGGCCAAGTGACCGGGTGGGAATGGCTTGGCAGTCATGTGACTGGGTGGGCGTGGCCAACTTGTAAAATGTGGTGAAACTCACTTAACAACGCTCTTGCTTAGCAATGAAAATGTTGGCTCAGAAACTCTTGGCATTTGAAGCACACAAGTCTTAAAGCTGTCAAGTTACAAGACCCTCGCACCCCTAACCCTCTAGAAAAAAAAACCCCAGGGGCGTTCAAACTTGACAGCTTTAAGACGTGTGGACTTCAGCTCCCAGAATTCCTCCTCCAGTCATGTTGGCTCAGAAACTCTGGTATTGAAGTGTGCAAGTCTTAAAGCTGTCAAGTTACAAGACCCTTGCACACCTAACCCTTTAGAAAAAAAACCCAGGGGTGTTCAAACTTGACAGCTTTAAGACTTGTGGACTTCAACTCCCAGAATTCCTCCTCCAGTCATGTTGGCTCAGGAACTCTGGCATTGAAGCACGCAAGTCTTAAAGCTGTCAAGTTACAAGACCCTCACACCCCTAACCCTCTAGAAAAAACAAAAACCCAGGGGTGTTCAAACTTGACAGCTTTAAGACTTGTGGACTTCAACTCCCAGAATTCCTCCTCCAGTCATGTTGGCTCAGGAACTCTGACATTGAAGCACGCAAGTCTTAAAGCTGTCAAGTTACAAGACCCTCGCACCCCTAACCCTTTAGGGAAAAAAAACCCAGGGGTGTTCAAACTTGACAGCTTTAAGACTTGTGGACTTCAACTCCCAGAATTCCTCCTCTCGCTCTTCATCTTGATGATGTGCGGACGGGCGGGGGGAGGGGAGCTGGAACCGGTTCTAAACGGCACAGTAGATTTGTGGAACCTCTTCTATAGAAGAGCTTAGAACCGGCAGGAACCCACCCCTGGAGCAGACCGAACAAATCCCAGGGGTTCAAATCTGGTTGGCCGTTTCTAAATCCGATTCTGATAAGATTTCCGGCTGACCCTTTGGGGTCCCATGTGTTGCTTGACCTGTGAGAGGCAGCTTGGCGTAGTGGTTAACGCTTCAAGGCTAGAAACCTGCAAATTGACGTCTCGGCCTAGCTCCAAACCACTCCTGATAAACCGTTCAGAGCCTAGTCCAGGCAGCTGCCAGGAGTCAGCCCTGACTTGAAGGCACCAAATGAATAAATTAAATACACAAACCAAACCCACAGGTACAGGTAGTCCTCGACGTACGACCCCGACGGGGCCCCAAATTGACGTTGCTCACGTGAGAAATTTGTTAAAAGCGAGCTTTTGCCCCATCTTACGAATCTTCTTTCCCGTTTGTTAAGTGGATCTCTGCAGTTGTAAAATGAGTCAGACCGTTGTTAAGTGAATCTGGCTTTCCCATGGACTTCGCTTGTCGGAAGGTCGCAAAAGGGGGGGTCACGTGACCACCACGACCGTCATAAATATGAACCGGTTGCCAAGCGACCGAATGTAAATCACACGACCCCGGGGGGGATGCTGCAACAGTCATAAACGTGAAAAACGGCCATCAGTCGCTTTCTCCAGCGCTGTTTTAACTTTGGAACAGTCGCTAAAGGAATGGTTGTAAGTCAAGGACTGCCTTGTAGCCAAAATGCACCTTGATGAGAGGAAGGAAGGAAGGCAGAACTCCCCGGAAGTTTTGATAGGATGCTACTGGTAAGAAAAAAAGAAAACGCACCTGAACTTAACAACCTTGGCAGGATTAGGGTTAGGGTTTTTCCCCCTCCCACCCCTCTGGACTGGGCACCACATTGCACCAACTCAGAGTATATAAGGAGGAGTGTGGGGTCTTGGAGTCTCAATGTGGGCAATCCCTTAAAGAGGAGCCAGCTCTGTGCTGCAGCTGCCAAAAAAGCCAATGCAATCTTAGTCTGCATTAGCAGAGGGACTGGATCAAGATCACGTGAAGTTTTGATACCACTTTACAAGGCCTTGGTAAGGCCACACCTGGAATATTTGCATCCAGTTTTGGTCGCCACGATGTAGAAAAGATGTGGAGACTCTGGAAAGAGTGCAGAGAAGAGCAACAAAGAGGATTAGGGGACTGGAGGCTAAAACATATGAAGAACGGTTGCAGGAACTGGGGATGTCTAGTTTAATGGAAAGAAGGACAAGGGGAGACATGATAGCAGCCTTCCAATATCTCAGGAGTTGCCACAAAGAAGAGGAGGTCAAACTATACTCCAAGGCACCTGAGGGTAGAACAAGAAGCAATGGGTGGAAACTAATCAAGGAGAGAAGCAACTTAGAACTGAGGAGGAATTGGAATTGGAATTGGAATTGATTTTATTTGTAGGCCGCCCTTTTCCCTGAGGGGACTCAGGGCGGCTCACAGAAACCAGGGAAAGGGGAATACAATACAATACAATACTAAGACAACAACACATAATAAAATAATACGCAACATGCATACAACATTCGGGCGGGGTAATGGTCCTTATCCCCAGGCCTGACGGGCGAGCCAGTTCTTCAAGGCTGTGCGGAAGGCCTGGACGGTGGTGAGGGTACGGATCTCTACGGGGAGCTCGTTCCAAAGGGTCGGGGCCGCTACTGAGAAGGCCCTCCTCCTTGTGGTTGCCAGCCGACATTGGCTGGCCGATGGGATGCGGAGGAGGCCCAACCTATGAGATCTTATAGGCCGTAGGGAGGTAATTGGCAGAAGGCGGTCTCTCAAGTATCCAGATCCACTGCCATGTAGGGCTTTATGGGTGGTCAATAGCACCTTGAAGCGCATCCGGAGATCGACAGGTAGCCAGCGCAGCTCGCGGAGGATAGGTGTAATGCGGGTGAATCGGGGTGCACCCGCGATCACTCGCGCGGCTGCGTTCTGTACTAGCTGAAGTCGCCGGATGTTCCTCAAGGGCAGCCCCATGTAGAGCACATTGCAGTATTCCAGCCTAGAGATCACGAGGGCCCGAGTGACTGTTGTGAGAGCCTCCCGGTTCAGGTAGGGTCGCAACTGGCGCACCAGGCGTACCTGGGCGAATGCCCCCCTGGTCACAGCCGCTATATGATGGTCGAATGACAGCTGTGGATCCAGGAGGACTCCCAAGTTGCGAACCCTCTCTGAGGGGTGTAGAATTTGACCCCCCAGCCTGAGTGTTGGATTAATGGCCGAATTTTTGGGAGGAAAACACAACAGCCACTCGGTCTTTTCTGGGTTGAGCACAAGCTTGTTAATCCTCATCCAGTCCATGACGGCTTCGAGTCCCCGGTCCATTACGTCAACCGCTTCATTGATTTGGCACGGGGCGGACAGATACAATTGAGTATCGTCCGCATATTGATGGTATCTAATCCCGTGCCTATCCCGTGAATTTCCTGACAGTCAGAACAATTAATCAGTGGAACAGAAGTTGCCTCCAGAAGTTGTGAATGCCCCAACCCTGGAAGTCTTTAAGAAGAGGTTGGATAGCCATTTGTCTGAAACGGTATAGGGTTTCCTGCCTAGGCAGGGGGTTGGACTAGAAGACCTCCAAGCTCCCTTCCAACTCTTATTCTGCTAAGGCTAAAACCTATGAAGAACAGTTGCAGGAACTGGGTATGTTTAGTTTAATGAAGAGAAGGACCAGGGGAGACAGGATAGCAGTCTTCCACTCTCTCAGGGGTTGCCCCAAAGAAGAGGGAGTCAAGCTATTCTCCAAGGCACCTGAGGGCAGGACAAGAAGCAATGGGTGGAAACTAATCAAGGAGAGAAGCAACTTAGAACTGAGGAGAAATTTCCTGACTGTGAGGACAATTAACCAGTGGAACCAAAGTTGCCTCCAGAAGTTGTGAACGCTCCGTCGCTGGAGGTTTTTACGAAAAGACTTGTCTGAAATGGTACAGGATGGCCTGCTTGAGCAGGAGACTGGACTAGAAGACCTCGTGAGTCCCTTCCGGCTCTATTTTCTGTTCTATAATTCCAATATTTGAGAGGCTGCCCCAGAGAATGAGGGGATTGACGTATTCTCCGAAGCACCTGAGAGCAGGAGAAAGGAGTAAGGGGTAGAAGACAATTGAAGAGAGACCCAACCTTGAAATTAGGAACCGCCTAACAATGAGAGCAATTCAGCAGTGGAAGGGCTTCCCTCCAGAGGTTGGGGGTTCTCCATCACTGGAGGCGTTGGAAGAAGAGGTTGCATACAGTCATTTATCTGAAATAGTAGAGGTTATCTTGGGCAGTGTTTCTCAACCTTGGCAACTTGAAGATGTCTGGACTTCAACTCCCAGAATTCCCCAGCAGTGGTTAGGACAGTGTTTCTCAACCTTGTCAACTTGAAGATGTCTGGACTTCAACTCCCAGAATTCCCCAGCAGTGGTTAGGACAGTGTTTCTCAACCTTGTCAACTTGAAGATGTCCGGACTTCAACTCCCAGAATTCCCCAGCCAGCAAATGCTGGCTGGGGAACTCTGGGAGTTGAAGTCCGGACATCTTCAGGTTGACAAGATTGAGAAACACTGCTCTTGGGAGTGTGGGAGGCTGCCTGGAATGGCACAGGGTCTCCTGCTTGAGCACGGGGTTAGACTAGAAGGCCTCCAGACCTCCCTCTGTTGTTCACTTCAGGCCCCGCAGTGCCGGCTCCAGAGTCGAGGCCTCTCTGAGCCGACGTTGAGTTCTTTGCCACGTTGAGTTCTTGGCTCCGCTGGGCGCCTCTTTCGGCTCTGGAATCTCAGCCGCTCCGACTCGGTGACTTGGCAAGGCCCCTGGGCGCAACAGCTTTTGTTGCCTTCTGCTGCTTTGTGCAACTTCCTCCTCTTCGCATTCGCTTGTGGCAAACAGGGCCCGTCACAGAAGGCGGGGCCCGCCGGAGCAAACCATGAATAGCGCTAGGTGGGCGTCAAGGCGTTCCCCGCCCGTTACGCCAATAGATCCGGGAGGGGCCCCTCGGGGAATCCGTCAAGAGCCCTGAATCATAAAACGCTCCTTAAAATACATTCATTGCAGCAGACCGAAAAGGAAGTCAAATATCCTCCAACCTTTTGCACACTTGGGAGGGAACGGAAGGGGTTTGGGGGTAATGTGGTGCAGATGTCGGGTTTAGCGGCGGCTTAAGGGCGAAACCACACAGCTCCCGCCCAGAAGGAAAAGCCCCGTTCTGCTCTGATTGCAGGATACGCCCGAGCCCCCTGTTTTATCTATTGCAGGAAATGTCTCTCGCTACATCGGCCCTGAGACTGACTGCAGGCAGTCCTCAACGTACAACAGTTCATTTAGCGACCGTTCAAAGTTTGCAATGGCGCTGAAGAAGGGTTCCACCACAAAACCGCGTTCGACTAAAGCGCGCTTGACCAAACCGCCTAGCTGACGTCATCACAGCGCAACGAAAAAAGCACGCTGTAAACGCTAAAGCTAAAATTAACCCCTAACCCTAAACCTAACCCTAAACCTAACCCTTACCTTAACTTGAATTGGCTTGCTTTCAAAGCGCTATTTAAAGCGCCCTTTTTTCTCAGCGGTCGCTGTTGTCGCCCTGCTGATGACATCAGCGACACGGTTTAATCGGGCGCGCTTTAGTGGAGCGCGGTTTTGTCGTGCCACGCTGAAGAAGGGGACTGGAACTGTTTTTTCAGACTTAACGACAGTCGTAGTTTTCCCACCGTCATGTGATCAAAATCTGGGTGCTTGGCAACTCACTCATATTTATGTCGGGGTCCCTTGAGAGAAGAGCCGAGTGACGCAGTAGTTAGGGTGCAGTACTGCAGGCCACTTCAGCTGACTGTTATCTGCAGTTCGGCGGTTCTAATCTCACCGGCTCAAGGTTGACTCAGCCTTCCATCCTTCCGAGGTGGGTGAAATGAGGACCCGGATTGTTGTTGGGGGCAAATATGCTGACTCTGTAAACCCCTTAGAGAGGGCTGAAAGCCCTATGGAGCGGTATATAAGTCTAACTGCTATTGCTATTGATCTCCTTCAGACAAGCCAAGTCAATGGGGAAGCCGGATTCTTCCCCTTCAGAAGGGTGTGACGGACCTAATCGTGTTTCACTTAACAACGGTGGCAGGAAAGGCCGTAAAAGCGGGCAAAAACTTATTTGACAATCGCCTCGCTTAGCAAGAGAAGTTTTGGGGCTCGAGTAAAAAAACAAAAATGACCACGAAGTTACCCTAATTGTAGTCGTAAGCGGAGGACTCCCTCCCCCCCCTGTGTTGAGGGGGAATTTTTGGGGTGGCTAAAAGGAAGAAGAAATTGTGTTTCCTGGGAGGTGCCAAAACAGAAACTCTTAACTAAGATAATTAAACTGGCCAGCTAACTGCTCTGAGTCACCCTTTCATTTGGAACGGAGGGGAGGCTGAAAGATGGGCCTTTGTTTCCCCGAAGCCCTTCGGCCGGCTGCCTTTCCTGGACTTCCTGTTGACAAAGATGAAACCCTCGGCAGCTGTGAGCACCTCAGGTTTCTAGTCCTTTCTGTTCCACTTGCGGAGGGGTTAGAATATATAGAATAACAGAGTTGGAAGGGACCTTGGAGGCCTTCCCATCATTTAGGCAGGAAAAAACTCAAAGCTACAGGTCCAGATGAGGTGGGACCTGTCTCAAAGACCGTCACTGGGAGATGGGTCTTGGAGTCCTTGTGGACGATCTCTCAAACATGAGCCAGCCGCGTGCAGCAGCCAAAAAAGCTAACGCAATCCTGGGTTGCATAAACAGAAGCATAGAATCAAAACGGGGTGAAGTATTAGTGCCGCTTTATAAAGCCTTAGCAAGGCCACACCTGGGATCCTGCGACCAATTTTGGTCACCACATTACAAAAAAAGGATGTGGAGACTTTGGAAAAAACTTCAGAGAAGAGCCACCAAGATGACCAAAGGCCTGGAGACCAAAACATACAAAGAACAGAATTGCAGGATTCAGAATTGCAGGATTCGTGTTTTCGGCCAGTCTAAAGAAAAGGAGAATTGGGGAAGACACGATAGGAGCATTTCCATATTTGAAGGGCTGCCCCAAAGAAGAGGGGAGTCAACTTATTTTTCCCAAGCACCCGAGGGCAGGACAAGAAACAACGGTTGGAAACTAATGAAGGAGAGAAGTAACCGGGAATCCAGGAGAAACTTCCTAACAGAACAATTAGCCAGTGGAACAGCTGGCCACCAGAATCTGTGGCTGCTCCGTCACTGGAGGTTTTGCAAGAAGAGATCGGACAGGCATTTGTCTGAAACAGTATAGAGTCTCCTGCTTGAGCAAGGGGGCTGGACTAGAAGACCTCTAAGGTCCCTTCCAATGCTGTTATTCTGCTAGTTTAATAAAGGGAAGGACCAGGGGAAACATGATAGCAGTGTTCTAATTATTTGAGGGGCTGCCACAAAGAAGAGGGGGTCAAATTATTCTCCAAAGCACCAGAAGGCAGGAGAAGAAACAATGGATGGAAACTAATCAAAGAGGGAAGCAACCTGGAATTCAGGAGAAATTTCCTAACAGTGAGGACGATTAACCAGTGGAACAGCTGGCCACCAGAAGTTGTGCGTGCTCCATCACTGGAGGTTTTTAAGAAGAGACTGAACAGTCGCTTGTCTTGAGATGGCATAGCATAGTTATTCTGCTTGAGCAAGGGGCTGGACTAGAAGACCTCTGAGGTCCCTTCCAGCTCTATTCTATTCCAACTCCAACCCCCTCCTGTTTAGGCAGGAAACCCTCTTCCCCCTCCAGACAAATGGTTCTCCGATCTCGTCTTAAACAATTCCAGTGTTGGAGCAGCCGCAACTCCTGGAGGCCAGTTCTTGTTCCACGGATGAATTGTTCTCCCCGTCGGGAAATTTCTCCTTCTAGGTTGCTTCTCTCCTTGAAGAAAAGGTTTCTGCGGGACAAAACAGGTTCTGTGGCTTTGGCTTTTCTGAAAGTCCCCGGGTTTTGCCGGAGCCGAAAGCCGCCGCCGCCGGGGATCGTGTTTCATTTCGGTATCGGCTTTCCTCTTGAACGGCGGCCCGATTGGTTTGCAGCCTAATTATAGAACCCGTCTGGAAGGTGAAATGGATTCTCCCCGGGCCTCAACCAGTTAGACCCACAGCAGCCAGATGAAGATGCTGGTGGCCGAAACTGGAGACCTCCGGGGTGGGGGGGTGGGGGGGGGCAAGATTGCTCTGCTGATTATTCTGAGAAAGAATAACCGTTTTATCAAGAGTTGGCTTTTGTCGGTTGTCTTAAAGGAGAGAGGGGGACGACGACCACAGGATCTGTCAAAAATGGTGTGGTAGGGGTCTCCTGCTTCGGCCCAGTGGGGAAAGGGGGGGTGGTGGACTAGATCAGAGGTCTTCAAACTTGGCAACTTTAAGACTTGTGGACTTTAAACGTGGTCTTCAAACTTGGCAACTTCAAACTTGGCAACTTTAAGACTTGTGGACTTCAACTCCCAGAATTAGTTAGTTCTAGGTTGCTTCTCTCCTAGTTTCCATCCTTAGCAGAACAACGGGAACCTTGGAGGTCTTCTAGTCCAACCCCCTACTCCTATACTTTTCAGAAAGCCTCCGGTGTTGAAGCTTTCACAATTTCTAGGCACAAGTTGTTCCACTGGTTAATTGTTCTCACTGTCGGGGGGAATTTCCCCTTAAGTTCTAAGTTGCTGCTCTCCTTGCTTAGTTTCCAGGAGAGAAATGCTTGCCTGGGGGCCGTCCTTGCCTCCCCTCTCCCCACTGTCCTGCTTCTCTCCAGTGACTTCGGAGCCCTGCTGGGCAGCTGACCCAAGGATACTTTCACCCCAGAAGGATTTGGGCAGAAGCACCAGGGTGGGTCAGGGCCTCGGGGATCCATTAATGTTTTACAGAATGGCAGAGTTGGCCATGAGGGGCGTGGGAGAAAAAAAATGAGGTGTTGAATTGTCTTTATGTGTCACACACTTAGTGGAAAAACAGCAAGTGAGCCTGGTTTTAACAGGAAAACTCAACACAGTTCTGAGCATCT
The DNA here is from genome assembly GCF_051295495.1 of Thamnophis sirtalis. Classification (NCBI taxonomy): domain Eukaryota; kingdom Metazoa; phylum Chordata; class Lepidosauria; order Squamata; family Natricidae; genus Thamnophis; species Thamnophis sirtalis. Next base: position 1,297,796 of record NW_028261397.1, on the reverse strand, counting down.
TAGAAGCTGCCATGTAAATTCATTGCATAAGCCTGTAAGTCAGGGGAATCAAACCTTGGGAACTCTGAGACCTGTGGACTTCAACTCCCAGAATTCCCCAGGGGAGTCATCCCTCATAGCTACTTCACACAATTAATGCAGCAAAACCCTTTGGCATTGTGTCTCTCCTGCATTTCAGTATTTAATGGCCACAGGCCTCAAGAGTTTTAAGGTCCGATATTAGGTGTTTTGCATGTGTGCAACTGATCGATGGGATGCCAAGTTGTGGTTTTAATACAGATTTTTATCTGTTGTTTTATTATTTTATTCTACAGTTTTAAACTGGATGTTCCTTGAGTGTTTTTAACTTGCTCTGGTCTTCTGGTCTTTGACTAATAAACCTTGAATTGACTTGTAACTCTACAGCTCAGGGAAACTTATGCCTTTCAATAAAAGTTATTGACTCCCTGCTGCCTGGGGAATTCTGGGAGTTGAAGTCCACAGGTCTCAAAAGTTCCCAAGGTTGGACCACCCTGCTGTAAGTGATTCAGAGTCAGGCAGATTTGGCTGGCTGGCTGGCTGGCTCTCTCTCTCTCTCTCTCTCTCTCTCTCTCTCTCTTGGTCTGTCTGACAATTTTGCAGAATGCATCACACATCCTGTAAGAACATGGCGCAACGGGAAGACCTCACTCCCTGCCCTCAGGCCCTGAATCTTAGCAGACACTTCCTGGAAGGAAGCACCAAGCAGCGTAACAATCTTGGGAACACTCTTTGTTGCGTGTTGTGCAGGCCCTCGGGGGCTGCCTCCTGTCACAACTGGCAGTGAGGCACCTTAGATGCCTTTTATCCAAGGGCTGAAAGCGTTAACTGGGTCACGCAGAGCAGGGCTCTAGCAAAACCCGGGTGTCAGAGCAGCTAAGCTTCGGAGAGAATGGGCGAGTAACGTCTTAGTAGCACTCTGAGTAGGCCCTGCTGTTTGCCTGGGCGTCTTCCAGCTAATCAGAGGAGTAATTTGAGCGGTTGCTAGCAGGACGCCACTTCTTCAGGTTTACTTTGCTGCTGTCTTTGTACGTAGTAATTGATTGAGTCTACATTTCCCTACTGCGTTTCATTTTGGGGAGAGACCCCTGCAAAAGTTAATTCATTCCGACGACTCCCGGACTCTATGCCTAACCCCCCAATATATATATATATATATATTTTTCCAACTGAAGAAGTTACTTGGATGAGTAACGGAACAACTCCGTTGAATAAACTTTCTTCCAGTTCAGTCTACATTTCCATATTTATTTATTACTTATTTATTTATTAAATCGATTTATAGGCCGCCCAATCCCGCAGGACTCCGGGCTGCTTACATCGAAGAAAGAAGAATAATTTTTTAAAAAATGACAATAAAAACATCTTAAAAACAACACAGGTTTTCACAGCTTTCCTGAAGGCCATGAGAGTGGACAAGGTCCGGGATTTCTGGAGGTAGCTCGTTCCAAAGGGTCGGAGCAGCCACAGAGAAGGCTCTCCTCCGGGGAGCCGCCAGCCGGCATTGTCTGGCTGACGGCATCTGAAGGAGGCCCACCCTGTGGGATCTCACCGGCCGTTGGGAGGAATGTGGCAGTAGGCGGTCTCGGAGGTATGCTGGCCCTAAGCCATGTAGGGCTTTAAAGGTAATAACCAACACCTTGAATTGCATCCGGAGACCAATGGGTAGCCAGTGCAGCTCGCGGAGGATCGGTGTGACGTGGGTGTATCTAGGTACACCCAATATCGCTCGCGCGGCTGCATTCTGGACTAGTTGCAGTCTCCGAACACTTTCCATGTAGAGCGCGTTGCAGTAATCCAGCCATATTGCTGCCATCTTCCTCCAAGTTCTTCTAATGCAGTGTTTCTCAACCTTGGCCACTTGAAGATGTCCGGACTTCAACTCCCAGAATTCCCCAGCCAGCGAATGCTGGCTGGGGAATTCTGGGAGTTGAAGTCCGGACATCTTCAAGTTGACAAGGTTGAGAAACACTGTCCTAACCACTGCTGGGGAATTCTGGGAGTTGAAGTCCGGACATCTTCAAGTTGCCAAGGTTGAGAAACACTATTCTAATGAGTAGATAGGTGTCCGTTGGGATTGTGAAAATTGCATATGGAAAAACCACCCTTTGGGGGGGGAAAAATCAGCTCACCCCTTCTCTGCCGTGGTCTGGATTTGGGGTGAGCCGTTTTGACCCCTGAAATTTAATAGGGGGGGTGGTAGAACCAGGAGGCCAAGCGAGGCCAACTGCAGCTTTCCCAGCGGTGGCTTTCTCACAATGCCTCTGGAGGCTGCCGGTCACACTCGCTTCCCTGCTCTCAAAATGGCTGGCTGGCTTCCTGCATTGTTAATGTGGCTGATTCTCAATAGGAGCTGCAGCTTTGGGGCTCTGGCAGGCAAGAGGGGGGGGGTCTCGCTTCCATCCCCATCCCCAACTGGTTCTCATCCCCAGCTGGTTCTGGGGGGGCTCACAAAAGTGAGGATGAAGCCTGCTTTGCAGTCCAGCCTTGGTGGATGGGTGGGGCTTCCCCCCAAAGAGGCAAAAGCAGCTGAAATCCTGAGTACAGGAAGTCAGTCAATCAGAATAGAATTGGAGGGGACTCTGGAGGCTGTCTAGTCCAACCCCCTGTCAAGTAGGAGATCCTAGGCCTAGACCCCTTCAGGCGAGCGACTGTCTATAGTCTCTTCAGCGATGGAGCACCCACAACCTCTGGAAGCAAGTTATTGTCCCACTGGTTAATTGTTCTCCCTGTTAGGAAGTTTCTCCTGCATCCCAGGTCGCTTCTCTCCTTGATTAGTTTCCATCCATTGTTTCAGAATCAGAATAGAGCCGGAAGGGACCTTGGAGGTCTTCTATTCCAGCCCCCTGCTCAGGCAGGAGACCCTCGACCATTATCAGACAAGCGGCTGTCCAGTCTCTTCTTAAAAAGCCTCCAGTGATGGAGCGGCCACGATTTCTGGTGGCCAGCTGTTCCACTGGTTAATTGTCCTCTCTGTCAGGAAGTTTCTCCTTAACTCCAAGTTGTTTCTCTCCTTGATTGGTTTCCATCCATTGCTTCTTGCCTTGCCCTCTGGTGCTTTAGAGCAGTGTTTTTCAACCACTGTGCCGCGGCACACTAGTGTGCCGTGACATAGTGTAAGGTGTGCCGTGGGAAAAACACTTTATATATACTCAATATAGGCACAGAGTTAATTTTTTTTAACATTTTCTAATGGTGGTGTGCCTCGTGATTTTTTTCATGAAAAAAAGTGTGCCTTTGCACAAAAAAGGTTGAAAAACACTGCTTTAGAGAATAGCTTGGCCCCTTCCTCTTTGGGGCAGCCCCTCAAATACTGGAATCTTGCTATCAATGTCCCCCCCCCCCCCAAAAAATCCTTCTTTTCTCTAGTCTGGCCAGACCCAAATCCTGCAATTCCGTTCTCCCCACATTTTATCCTCCAGGCCTTTCATCAGTTGTTCTTCTTTGCCCTTTTTCCAAAGCCTCCACATCTTTTTTGCGATGTAGTGGCTTACGACCAAAAATTGAGCTCAAAATCTATGTTGCTAACGGAGACACTTTTTTTTAAGTGAGCTTTGCTCCAATTTACAACCTTTCTTCGCATGGTTATTAAGTGGATCACCGCAGTTGTTAAGGCAGTAACCCGGTTGCTAAGTGAAGCTGGCTTCCCCTTTGACTTTGCCCCTCAGAAGGTCGCAAAAGGGGGATCGCGTAACCCGGGGATGCTGCGACCTTCGTAAAAGTGAGTTATCTGCCAAGCAGCCAAATACAAATCACGTGACCATTGGGGTTGGGGATGCTGCAACGGTCATAAGTGTGAAAAGTGGTCACAAGTCATTCTTTCCATGTAGGGACTCTTGCAGGCTCCATACTCTGCAAGGCTTGTCCTGGGCAGCTCAGGGGTGAGAAAATTCAGCCGCTATCAGAAGGCGCAGCCCTGGAATTAAGCCTTGGAATTAAAATGTGGCATTAGAAGCCTTTGGTCACTCACAGGAGGCTTCAGGTGACCAGTCCCAGGATGCACTTATGGGGTCCCAAGGAAGGAGTAAACCGGGGAGCAGAACCCTTAGGCTGCCCAGAGGAAGGAGTTCAGCTCCTTGGGAGTTTCTCATAGGAGGAACAGTCTGGTTTAGTGGTTAAAGCACTGGGCTAGAACGCCAAAGACTTTCCTGCATTTGGCTGTGAAAGCCGCCTATGTGACTTTGGGCCAATCGCCAGCAGGTGAGGAGTTCCAGACCCGCCTTAGGCTTGAAAGGCAGCTGGGTGACTTTGGGGCCAATCGCCAGGAGTCAGGGAGTTCTAGTTCTGTTTTGGGCCTGAAAGCCAGCTGGGTGACTTTGAGCCAATCTATCTCTCTCTCAACCTGGACCGCCTCACAAGGTTGTTGTTGTGGAGGAAATAGGAGGAGGAGGAGAGAGATGTTGGATATGTTTGCGCCGCCTTGAGTTATTTGTAATAATAATAATAATAATGAATAATTTTTTTAAAAAAAACTGGGGAGAATTCCTCTCTCCCGGGCAAAGGAGGGCAACAACAGAAAACGACCCAAGGGATCCAAGCAGGACGCAGAAGCGGAACCTGCTCTGCTTGTCGCCTGGGATGTTGTCGAATCTCCGCACGCTTTGCCGAGGTTTCCAGGATGTACACAACTCATTTGTGCTTTTTGTCTCCTCCCACAGCAACCCTCCGTTGAGCGAGGAGATGCTGCCTCCCGGGGAATGGATGTGCCATCGCTGCACCGTGCGCCGGAAGGTAAAGAGATTTGGGGCATCCGGATACACACACACGGACGGGGACACACACAAACACACGGGCACACACACACCCTTTTTCCTCTCCTCTCTGGGAGACGAAGAATGGCTCCCAACAGCTGTAAGGAAATAAGCCTAGAAAAAGCACAGCTGGTACTTTTGCAGCAGGCAAAAAAGAGGCCACCTTTTATTTTATTTCCACCCCCCCTCTTTTTTTTTAAGCAAAACGTTTTTATTTTCCATTTTCCATAACATATAATCTCATGTATACTGTTACATAGCCAATATCATATTGTACTAATTATTAATGACATCAGTTCGTCTTGCCATCAACTCCCGGGGGGGGGGGGGGGGGAAAGAAATAAAAAAAAATGAAAACCAATTATTATAACCCCCCCACACACACACACTCTTAAAGGGGAAAATGCATTATAAATTTTGAGAAAATCTAGCAATGGTACCTAGACTTTTGTACCGTTTCCTAGTGCTTTACAACCCCCTCTCGCCAGTTGAGGGACCCCCCCCCCAGCAATCTTGAGGCCTCGTTTTAGTGACCTCAGGAGGACGGAAAGCTGAGTCAACCTTGAGGCAGTCGGGATCCAACTGTTGGAAGTGGGCAGAGCTAGCCTGCAATAGTGCCTTCTAACCACTGCGCCACCAATGCAGGAAGTTAGGGAGGGGGGCAGAGAGAAAGGGAGAGAGAAAGAAGAAAGTGGGGGGAGGGAGGAAGGAAAGGAAAGAAGGACTGGGGGAAAGGTAGGCAGAGAAAGGAAGGGAGAAAAGGGAAAAGGGAGGGAGGGAGGAAAAGAGGGAGAGAACGAAGGAAAGGAAGGGAGAGGAGGGGAGAGAAAGAAGGGGCAAAAATGGACAGAAAGATGGAAGGGAAGAAGGGAGAAAAGGGAGGGAAGGAGGGAGGGAAGAATAGCAATACCACTTAGACTTATATACCCCTTCACAGGGGTTTTACAGCCCCCTCTAAGCTGTTTACAGATTCAGCCTCTTGTCCCCAACAATCCAGGTCTTCATTTTACGGACCTCAGAGGGACAGAAGTCTGAGTCAATCTGATAAACTACAACACACACACACACACACACACACACACACTCCTAAGGAGTAACTCCCTGGAGTGAATTGCAGCTGGGGATGAGCCCTTCCTTGTTCCTGGGCAGCTCAGGGCTCCCGGCCTCCTTGGGCCCATTGCAGCTGTGGGCGGGGCACGTTGGCCCTGATCCACGGAGGCTGGCATCGGCCTTTCCCCCCTTTCCGGAGGGCGCTTCCCTTGCCAAGGCCCCGCCTCCTTCCAGCCAGTTCAAAAAGCCCGGAGTGTCCCCGTCCCCCCCCCTGGTTTCCATAGCAGCAGCGGCAGAGAAAGAAGGAGGGGTCCCCCAGGGTTCCTCCTTGCGGGGGGGGGGGGGGAGGAGGCGCAGGGGGGCTGAGGGGAAGCGTTTGGGCTGGGCTCCAACTGCAAGTCCCTCCCCCCAGCCTGAAGGGGGGGGAAGCAGCAGCAGCAGCAGTGCCAGACGGGAGAGCCTGGTGCAAGTGGGGGGCACCAGAGGTTTCCTCCCAGCCCTGGGAGGTTCCAAATCAGCCTCCAGAGCAGATTCTTTCTTCCCTCCCTCCCTCTAGAGTCTGATCTCTTGTCTCTCTTCAATCCATCATGTATGTATGTCTATCGTCTGTCTGTCTGTCTGTCTGTCTATCAATCATCCATCCATCCATCCACTGTGTCTGTCTGTCTATCCAATCATCCATTTATGGTATCTATCCTATCTGTCTGTCTGTCTGTCTGTCTGTCTGTCTGTCTGTCTGTCTGTCTGTCTCAGTCTATCTATCTATCAGTCTATCTATCTATCTATCTATCTATCTATCTATCTATCTATCTATCAGTGTCTATATATGTATCTCTCTATCATCTTTCATTATCTATCTATCTATCTATCTATCTATCTATCTATTAGTCTATCTATCTATCTATTAGTCTATCTATCTATCTCTATCTATCTATCTATCTATCTATCTATCTATCAGTCTGTCTATCTATCTATCAGTCTATCTATCTATCTATCTATCTATCAGTGTCTATATATGTATCTCTCTATCATCTTTCATTATCTATCTATCTATCTATCTATCTATTAGTCTATCTATCTATCTATTAGTCTATCTATCTATCTCTATCTATCTATCTATCTATCTATCTATCTATCTATCTATCTATCTATCTATCTATCTATCTATCAGTCTATCTATCTATGGTATCTACCTACCTACCCGCTCACCCACGGTTTCTCTCTCTCTCTCTCTTATCTACATTCACTTAGTCTATTTCTCTCTTTCTCTGTGTTCATTTGATCCATCCATCTACCTACCTACCTACCCTTGCGCTCTCCCTCTCTCCCTCCCTCTCTACTCTATCCATCCATCCATCCATCCATCCATCCATCCCCCATTCATCATCCACCTACCTACTCTTGGTTTCTCTCTGTGTGTCTGTGTGTGTATAGTCTGTTTATCTTCATCTAGTCTCTCTCTCTCTCTCTCTCTCTCTCTCTCTCTCTCTCTCTCTCTCTCTCTCTCTATCTATCTATTCACTTCATCCATCCATCTAATTGAGAAATCCCCCCCCCCGTCTCCCTCCTGGAGAGTCCCTGGCCTTCTCTGAAGAACGAGGGGTGTGTGTGGTTACAGCAACCAGTTGCTCCAACCCCCACCTGGAAGAAACTAAGGCTCATTGGTTCCATCAGCCCTTCCTTCCTTCCTTCCTTCCTTCCTTCCTTCCTTCCTTCCTCACCTGGAGCCTTTTCTCCACCTGGAACCCTTCCTGCTTGGCATCCTGAAAAGGGGCTGGGAGAATCCAGGGAAGGTCTTGGTTAAGCCCTGGCATATATCCCCCCCCCCTTTCTCTTTCAGTCCATTGTGTGGTTGTGACACACTCGTTAGAGCCCCACCCCCACCCCACCCCAAACATGAATCATTCGTTTCAACCCTGAGCTACAAATATTCTCCTTTATTGCTGGTTTCAAACTGCCTAGCCGGAAACTCCACTACCGGACAGCACAAGTCACCCTTGACTTGACTTAACCCAAAATGCCCGTTGCTAAGCAAGGCAGTTGTTCAGTCAGGTTTTGCCCCGTTCTGCAACCATTTTGTTAAGTGGATCCCTGCGGATGTTAAGGGAGTCACACAGTCATCCAGCCGGTCTGGCTTCCTCCATTGACAGAATGAATTCTGTTGATTGAGTTCATTTCAATTCATTTTTTTCAGAATTCCATTCATTGAGAACTGAATTCTTGTCAGAAGCCACCTGAGAAGGGTCTCAGTGTGTGTGTGTGTGTGTGTGAGAGAGAGAGAGAGAGAGAGAGAGAGAGAGAGAGAGAGACATGACCCTGGGACCCAGCAACTGTCGTCCATCCATCAATCAAATAAATCCGTTGAGCAGGGCCTGAATTTTGATCACCTGACTGAGGGAGTCCCTTCTTCTTCTTTTTCCCAGGGCCACTGTGACTTCAGATGGTCACTAAGCAGATGGTTATAAGTCGAGGTGGTCCTGCACAGGTAGACCTCGACTTACAAATGTTCATTTAGTGACCGTTCAAAGTTGCCACCGGGAGAAAAAAAATCAACTTATGTCCGTTTTTCACACTTGCAACCGCTGCAGCGTCCCCGGGGTGTGTTTGTGTGTCACAAGATCAAAACTCTGCCGCTTGGCAACCGGCTCATCTTTATGACAGTCGCAATGCCCCCGGGGGGGGGGGGTATGCCACACGATCCCCTTTTGTGACCTTCTGACAAGCAGAGTCCATGGCGCTCCCAGGTTTCACTTAACGAAGAGGGGACTAACTCAACTGCTGTGATCCCCTTAATAGGAGTGGCAAGAAAGGTTGTGAAAAGTGAGCAAAATTCACTTAAAATTGTCTCGCTTAGCCAAGAAAAAATTAGGCTGAATTGTGGTCATAAGTCAAGGACTACTTCTATCCAGCAGCCCCCACAGGGACTTCTTTGAGGTTCTGGGAAGAGATATTTTATCCCTCTGTCTCTTCCTCTCTCCTTCTATTTCTCCCTCCCACTCTTTTTTTCTCTTTCTCTCTCTCTTTCTTTCTTTCTTTCTCTGTCCCTCTATTTCTCCTCCCACCCTCTTTTTTCCTCTCTTTTTCTCTTTCTCCCTCTTTAATTAATTAAATTAATTTCTCCCTCTCTTTTTCTCTCGCTGTCTCTGTTTCCCCCTTTCTCCCCCTCCCTCTTTGTTGCTATCTTTTTTTTCTTTCTCTTACTCTTTCTCGCTGTCCCTCTTTCTCTTTTTTTTGCTCTCTGACTTTCTCTTTCTCTCTCGTTCTGTCTGTTTCTCTCTCCTTTCCTCCCTCTCTGTTGCTCTCTTTTTCTTTCTCTTTTTTCTTTCTCCCTCTCTCCTTTTTCCTTCTCCCTCTTCTCCCTCTCTCTCTCTCTCTTTCACATACGCACGCACGCACACGCAGAGTGCCCAGGGGAGGAAGGCTGACAGCTGTTTTGTGCCTTGCAGAAGAGGGAGCAGAAGAAGGAACTCGGCCACATGAATGGCTTGGTTGACAAGTCGGGCAAGAGGACCTCGTCTCCCACCAGCGATGCCGACTACTTGGACCGGGCGGGTGGCGGGAGCCTCCGGACCCTTCCCCACGCCCGGCTCTTGGAGCGCAGAGCGAGCCGGCCCGGCACCCCGACCTCCAACACCAGCACAGACACCCCCAACTCGGAGCAGATCGACGTGGACGAGGACATCATCGACGTGGACGACGACTCGGCCCCCGGGGCGGAAGCCGAGGGGGGGCAGCCTCACCTGAAGCGGCCCTTCGAGCTGCTCATCGCGGCCGCCATGGAGAGGAACCCCACCCAGTTCCAGCTGCCCAATGAACTCACCTGCACAACGGCCCTGCCAGGTGAGGGAGCTCCTTGCAAGGGGCTGTGGAGAGGGCCCCGGGTGGGCTGCTGCTTGGCTTCCACCATTGCCCGGATCAGGAACATGGGCCCGGTGGTTGAGCCAAGAAGGGCAGTCTCTATGAGCAGGCCTGGGCCCCTTTACGAGCTGTGGACTTCCTGCTGTCTCAGGAATCCTGGGATTGGAGTCCACAGGTAATAAAGGGGAAATGCATAGATTTCCCCTCTCCGCTCCCCAATATCTCCCTCGCCTCGTCTGCCTGTCTGTCGCGCGCCTGACTAAACCGCGGTGTCTAAAGCGCGGTGACAAAACCGTGCGACGAATGAGCAACTAATTAGCCCTAAAGCGCGCCGACAAAAATGCGCCGACAGAAGCGCGCTGTAACCTAACCCTAAACCTAACTGTAAATCTTACCTTAAATTAAATCGCGCTTCTGTCGGCGCGGTGTCGGCGTGGTGTTGTCGGCGCGCTTTTGACATCGCGGTTTTAGCGCCGCGGTGTTGTCGGCGCGCTTATGACGTTCACGCTTTTGACGGGTCACGGTCCCCTACATGTATATCAAGATCTGTATCTCCGCATCAGCCTACCTATCATCCATCCGTCTATCTGTCTGTCTGTGCCTTCCATCCATCTTTCTGTCTATCTGGGTCTATGGGCTTGTTTGTATCAAATTTAGGGATCTATCTGTCCCGTCCCCCCACCCTTTCCGGTGAGTGTATGTTTATATGTCTCCAATTTAGGGACCTATCTGTCATCTACCCACTCTGTGTGCGTGTATTTGTGTGTATCAAATTGAAAGAGCCATATAGATCATCAACCTACATGCCTACCATCTATTTATTTCTGTGTGCTCGCGTGCATCACATTTAGAGATCTATCACCTGTCATCTATCCTGTGTGTGTGTGTGTGCGCGCGTGCGTGCCTTTGTGGTGTATCAGATTTAGAGGCCACCCATCCCACCCCCAGAGCGACCCTCTTCCTGTTGTGTCCCATTCTACTTCCTGTTCTGCCCTGCCAGGTACTAGTAAGCGAAGAAGAAAGGAGGAGACCTCCGGGAAGAATGTCAAGAAAGCACAGCATGAGCTGGACCACAACGGCCTGGTCCCCCTCCCCGTCAAAGTCTGCTTCACCTGCAGCAGGTAACCTGCTGGGCTTGGGCTGGGGGGGGGGTGAGGTGTCATACTTGTGTCTGAGAACAGGAGGTGTTCCTCATTTCAGGAGCTCAACAGCACACACACACACACACACCCTCTTTCCAATACCCTTAAACCTCCCTCCCTCCCACCCCAAGCGATGCCCTGCCTTCACCTGAGCTTCAGGTGCCCTGTCATGTCCTCCAGGAAAGAAACCACCTGGAACTAAGGAGAAATGAAGAGGGAGCCAAGCTATTCTCCAAGGCACCTGAGGGCAGGACAAGAAGCAATGGGTGGAAACTAATCAAGGAGAGAAGCAACTTAGAACTGAGGGGAAACTTCCTGACCGTTAAGAACAATTCACCAGGGGAACTCCATGCCTCCAGAAGTTGTGAATGCCCCAACACTGGAAGTCTTTAAGAAGATGTTGGACAGCCATTATGTCCTTAAGTGGTGTGGGGGTCTCCTGCTTGAGCAGGGGGTTGGACTAGAAGACCCCAAGGTCCCTTCCAACTCCGTTATTCTATTTTCTATTTCCCTGACAGGGAAAACAATCAATCAGTGGAATGACTTGCCCCCCAGAAGTTGTGAGTCCTTGGTGTTCTCTGAGCTTGGTTGTTTTCTTGCAGATGTTTCGTTCCTTAAACTAGATAACACGCTCTGAGGAAGTTAGCTAGTTTGAGTAATGGAACATAGACCGATCAGATCCCACAGACTAGGCCTCCTCCGAATTCCATCCGCCGGCCAGTGTCGACTGGCGACTACCCGGAGGAGGGCCTTCTCTATAGCTGCTCCGACCCTCTGGAACGAGCTCCCAGTGGAGATTCGTACCCTCACCATCCTCCAGGCCTTCCGCAAAGCCTTAAAACCTGGCTGTTCCGGCAGGCCTGGGGCTAAAGAGTTTTTGCCCCCCTTCTCGAATGGTATGACTGTTGTGTGTTTTTAAATTGTGTATTGTTATGTTCTGTCTTTTTTATTTCTTGTCTGTACCCCCTTCCCTGATTGAATTGTGAGCCGCCCTGAGTCCCCTTCGGGGAAAAGGGCAGCATATGAATGTAATCAATCAATCAATCAATCAATCAACATCTGCAAGAAAACAACCAAGAGAGCATCAAGGACCCCTCAGCTCAAGGACAAATATTCTCCTCTATTGGGAAGTTGTGGGTCTCCATCCCTGGAGGTTTTTAAGAAGAGGCTGGACAGCCATTTCTCTGGAAAGGTGTAAGGTCTCCTGCTTGGGCAGCGGGTGAGGCTAGATGACCTACAGAGCCCCTTCCAATTCTGCTATTCTGGAGGAAGAGAGGATGGGAAGGCTGTTGAGATCAGCAAATGCCGCAACGTTCAAAACCGGGCAGTGGAACAGCTTCCCTCCAGAGGTTGTGGGTGCTTCATCCCTGGAGGTTTTCAAGAAGAGACTGGACAAGTCTTTGTCTGGAAAGGTGTAAGGTCTCCTGCTTGAGCAGGGGGTTGGAGTAGAAGGCCCCTGAGGCCCTTTCCAATTCTGTCCGTCTGAAGCTTCTGGTGGAATTCCTCTCTTTCTGCTTCCCCACGGTTGGGTTTATGGGTCACAAGTGAAGCTGTTTCTCACGTTACAAGGGGAGCCCGTAGCGGGGTTGAGGCCCAGTTCCCCGTTGGCCCCTGTCTTCCAGATGAGCAGGAGGTCAGAGGGTGGGAAGCGCGAATGACCACAGCAACAGGGATTCACAGTGACACCCTAAAAGTAGACAAGGCAATAGCAATAGCAGTTAGACTTATATACCGCTTCATAGGGCTTTCAGCCCTCTCTAAGCGGTTTACAGAGTCAGCATATCGCCCCCAACAACAATCCGGGTCCTCATTTCACCCACCTCGGAAGGATGGAAGGCTGAGTCAACCCTGAGCCGGTGAGATTTGAACAGCCGAACTGCAGATAACAGCTGAAGTTGCCTGCAGTACTGCACCCTAACCACTGCGCCACCTCGGCTCTTACAAGGGGGAATTGCCTCCCCCCAAAAAAGGGAAAACTAAATAATAAAGGTGGGAACAGTGGGGAGAGACTGGGAAAAAATCTGGGGAAGAAAAAATGAAGAAACTACAAAAACAAGAAAAAGAAAAAGCTAGGCGAATGGGTGAAAAGAAAAGAATCTAAGAGAAGGGGAATTCATGAGAGACTAAGAGAAAATGTTTGAAAGGAAGAAAGAAGGAAAAGGATTTACTAGTAGAATAGAATGAAATATGTTAACATTGCTAGTGGTACGTAGTTAATATGATGTGAGGGATTCGGATCAATACTATTAACTGTGGATAATTAACTAAGTGAAATGTTTATCACACAAAATTAAATTTGAGGATATATGTTATCTATAATAAAACAGAATAACAGACGAAATGAAATGTTAAATTTGATTAACTTAGAGGGGCAAATAATGATATTATTTTTTTGAATATATTTTTATTTATTTTTACATTTAAAACAGTGCAGTACCGCAAAGTCGAAGTGACCATACGTTCACATTATATACAACTAGTCTCAACCATTAACTGTTAGCCTACTTAGTGCATTCTCTATCCTTCTGTCCAATCACAATATATACAGCTTGTTCCAGTCTTGTCACCTTGTCTTATACCAATCATATAAAAAATCTGTTCCAGGCTTCAAAATATTCTGATTCCCTTTAATGATATTGTTTATCCATTAGGAAGAAATTAAATTTGAGATGGAAAATACGGAAAGGAAATAAGGTGGCTGAAATTGGAAATGGAAATACGATGTAAAATGAACCATGCATAAGAGAAGATGTTGAAGGGGAAAACCTGGCCAACACTTTGTTTATAAAAGAAGTTAAAATATGTAACAAAACATTAAAAGAAAAATGGCCACAGCAACAGGCGAAGCACAAGAGGCCGCCTCCCTCTTCCGCCTTCTCCGCGGAGTGAGGATTCCCGTTATTCTTTTCCAGGAGTTGCCGAGTGGCCCCCCTGATCCAGTGTGACTACTGCCCTCTACTCTTCCACATGGACTGCCTGGAGCCCCCCCTGACGGCCATGCCGCTGGGCAGGTGGATGTGCCCCAATCACATTGAGCACGTGGTGGTAAGCCAGGATCTCGCCTCGTGATCGGGGGGGGAGGGGTGGCGGGGTGGGTGGGGGGAGGGTGGCGGGGGAGGAATGGCCGGCCGGTTTCCCTTAGGCCCCTCCGTCTCTTCCAGCTGAACCAGAAGAACATGACGCTGAGCAACCGGTGCCAGGTGTTTGACCGCTTCCAGGACACCATCTCGCAGCACGCGGTGAAGGTGGATTTCTTGAACCGGATCCACAAGAAGCACCCGCCCAACCGCCGAGTGGTCCAGTTGGGGAAGAGGAAAGGCCTGAAGGTAGGAAACCCCGTGTCAGGCTTCTCTCAGCTTGGATCACCAGGGAAGAAAAACCCTCGACTCCCATTTGCAGCCAAGGGTATACTTTCACTAGAGCTACCGTATTTTGCGGACTATAAGACTCACCAAGATTTCGAAGAGGTAAGAAAATGTTTTTGCCCTCCCCATCCCCCAGGAGCACTCTGCAGGCTTCAGCAGGGCTGGGGGAAGGCAAAAAGGCCCCCATTTTTGTGAAAAATGCCCCAATTTGCCCGTTTTTTGCAAAAACAGTGTTTTTGCCTTCTCCCAGCCCTGCTGAATAGCAATAGCAATAGCAGTTAGACTTATATACGGCTTCATAGGGCTTTCAGCCCTCTCTAAGTGGTTTACAGAGTCGGCATATTGCCCCCAACAACAATCTGGGTCCTCATTTCACCCACCTCGGAAGGATGGAAGGCTGAGTCAACCTTGAGCCGGTGAGATTTGAACCGCTGAACTGCAGATAACAGTCAGCTGCACCCCAACCACTGTGCCACCTCGGCTCTTTCTTCACTGAAGCCTGCAGAGTGCCCCTGGGGGCTAGGGGAAGGCAAAAACACATCTGTTTCTGCGAAAAACTGTCCTTTTTTCCGCAAAAATGGGATGTGGGGATGGGGCTTCGGGAGGCCAAAAATGGCTGTATTCAGTGTATAAGACGCACCAACATTTCCACGTTCTTTTAGGGTGGGGAGTGTGCGTCTTATACTCCTAAAAATACGGTAGTTGGTTGCAGCCTAGCTTAAGAAGAGAGTGAACAACCCTTTGTCTGAAATTTATATGAGCAGGGGGTTGGACTAGAAGACCTTAAAGGTCCCTTCCAACTCTTTGCTTCTGTTACTTTCCCTCTGGTTTCAAGCCCTCCTCCCTGGTCATCTTTCTGGTCTCCCGTAAAGTTTGAATTAGTTGTTTTGGTAACAACAAAACAACTGGCTGCTCCGGCCCTCTGGAACGATCTCCCCGTGGAGATCCGGACCCTCGCCATCCTTCAGGCTTTCCGCAAAGCCGTCAAGACCTGGCTGTTCCGGCAGGCCTGAGGCTGATGAGTTCCCAGCCCCACTCGAATTGTTGCGGCTGTTGCGGAGTTTTTAATCTGTTTGTATTTGTCTGTCTTTTCGTTTTTTGTATTTCCCCTTTCCCCTATTTAGTTTGTTAGCCGCCCTGAATCCCCTCGGGGAATAGGGCGGCATACAAGTTCAATAAAACTAAACATAAATAAAGGAGAATCTTTGTAGCTGAAGGGTCGACACGGGGGGGGGGGGGGGTCCTTGGTGCTCTCCGAGCTGGGTGGTTTCCTTGCAGGTGTTTAACGACCCCTCTAGGGAACATCATCAGTGCTGGTACCGGATTGGAATACCCCAATCAAGAAACAGCAGCAGAATCTCTTAAGGCCACCAACATTGACCAGGCAAGCTCTACCAGGATATAATCTTGACAGCAAACCACACTCCTTACTAGCACTGATGATGTTACCCACTTGGGTGTTGAAAGGTCTGCAAGAAAAACAAGCTCAGAGAGTACCAAGGACCCCACAATCCACTTCCTCCTCCTCTCCTCAAACCCCAGTCCTTACTGGCACTGATGAGATTGCCTAGATGGGTCATGAAACGTCTTCGAGAAAAACAACGAAGCTCCCTCACATTTTAGTCCCCGTTCTGAGGTCCGGCATCTCTCGGGGTAGCCGGAGGGTTCTTGGGTTGGTTTCTGCTTCTATCCTTCTTTCCCCTCCTCCTTCCCTACTGCTCCCCTCCCCCCCCCCCATCAAGGCTGAAGCTACGAGCTGGCGCCCCACATTGGCTTTCCCCGGCCATCCTTGTGGGCTGGCTTGCAGTGCCCGGGTCCTGCCAAGAGGTGGCGGCCTTGCTGCTCGGAAAGGGCACCCTGCGATGGCTGTGCCAACTTCTCCGCTTCTCTTTGCCCGCAGGTCCCGGAGGCCATCAAGTCCCAGTATCGGATCCCACCAGCATTAATGGCGCCCGCAGCCATCCGGGACGGGGAGCTGATTTGCAACGGCTTTTCCGAGGAGTCTTTGCCGAAGGCCCCCGGCAGCCCCTCCCAGCACTTAGCCGCCCAATCGGAACAGCAAGAGGTAACACGGCCAGCAAGGCTCCTGATTTGGGGGAGGGGAGGGTGGAGGGGTGGGCTTGCCCTCCTGCCAGGCTGCATCAGACACCTCCCCCCTCTCTGGGACTCACGGCTGGGGCAGCGGGGCCCTCCCAGCACCCTCAGAAAATCAGTGGGGCCAGTTAGCTCATCTCCTTCCCCCTGTCATCCCCTCTGCCCCACGGAGCTTCCTCCGTCGGCTTTGAGGGGCTGCTAGGAGAGCAAAAAGGGCCACAGGGTGGATTTCGAACATAGGCAGGTCCTCGACGTACGACCACAATCGAGCCCAGCGTTTCCACTGCCAAGCAACACAGTGGTTAAGGGGGCTTTGCCCCGTTTTACGACGTTTCTCGGCACGGCTATTGAGCAAATCTTGCCATTGTTAAGTTAGGCATTGTTAAATGCCTTCCCCATTGACTTTGTTTGATCACGTAACCCTGGGACCGTCATAAGTACATGCCAGTGGCCAATTGTCTCATCTCTTGTTCTCTTTAATGCTCTATTTTTTTTCCAGCTTTCTTTTTCTCCTCCGACTTAAGTTCCCTTTCTTCTTCTTCTTCTTCTTCTTCTTCTTCTTCTTCTTCTTCTTCTTCTTCTTCTTCTTCTTCTTCTTCTTCTTCTTCTTCTTCTTCTTCTTCTTCTTCTTCTTCTTCTTCTTTTTCCCCCTTTGAAATGTCTTCTGACTCCCGTCCTCCGTCCTGATCTGTGGCCGTCCTTTCTCTTTCAGTGGCTGTGTAGCATCGTGGCCCTGCAGTGCAGCATCCTCAAACACTTATCGGCCAAGCAGGCCCCTTTTTCCTGGGACTCGGAGCAGGCGGAGAAAGGGGACGTCAAGCCGCTGCTGGCGGCCGACGGCTCCTTCGCCAGTCTATACCAGGCGACGGACAAGCCCAGCGCCCCCCCTCCCAGTTGCACCTCGGGGCTCATCCCCCAGAACTCCTTGCAGGACGAGACCCCCTACCCCTCCTCCGTGGACCGGCCCAAGAAACCTCCTCCCCCCTGCGGGACGTCGAATGGCCTGGGTGCCGCCGCCGAGGTGAAGATCAACGGCCCCAGCTTCTACGGGGAGGCCTCCGCACCCGCCTCGCCCAGGCTGAGCGGGCAAGGCGGGTCCTTGTCTCACCGGCAGCAGCCCTGGCCGAGATCCGCTACTCCTCCGGCGGCTTGTGGGCTCCTCAACCACGTGTCTGGCGCCGTCGTGAAAACGGAGAACGCTGCGGGACCCGTCTCGTGCCCCCACAAGGTGGCCGTGCCCGTCACCACCCTGCTGGCCTCCCTCCCCAGCTCTTGCTTCAGCCTGGAAGCCGCCACGGCCTGGCCCCAGAAGAACACTCAGGCGCCAATCGGGCCTCTGCTAGCTACGGATCTGGGCGCAGCGGACTCCCCCGTCTCCGCCACGTGGGCACTCACTCCTCACCCAGCGGCTGTAGGGGAGGGAGGCTCTGCCGTGGCCCCTGCCCATGGTTTTTGTTCCTCAGCCCCACCTCCAGGTGAGTGCAGAGGGGGTTAGGGGGGGGGCAAAGCTCTGGGCATTCCCCCTGTCAGCATTCCAGCAGGACTGACACCCCCCCACCCCCCTTGCCAGAAATCCTAAATGTAGGCCTATGTTTCTCTGCTTTCCCTTTGTTGCTTCTCCCCTTGATTAGTTTAAATCAAGCCTTTTTACTAGTGATTTAAATCAAATCCACCCTGGTACCGAGGTACCACTGTAGTAGTATTTGCATCCAGAGGGACCAAAAGGAGGATGCCGTAATTTGTCAACCCAAAAATTAAATTTGGACTAAAAGTCGGAAGGAGGAAAGGTTGTTTTTTTCCCAACCAAAAATTCTTTTGCTCTGGTTTTTGCTGTTTCCCATTCACAATTCCGTGTGTATCTAAATCCCACTTGCAAATAAATAAAATATACAGGTATCTATGGAGATTCTCTGCCCTCCAGGCTGTGGTTGTCCCAACTGTGTTGTTGTTTTTCCAGGAGGCAACTGGTTTTCTTCGGTTTTGCTTCTCGTCCAAGAAGCTTCTTCAGCTCTTCATGAAGAAGCAACGGGACTTTCTTGTTTTTCTTCGAAGACGTTTCGCTTCTCATGTAAGAAGCTTCTTCAGCTCTGGCTGGATGGTGGGGAAGGGAAGGATTTATTATAAATGACCAGCTGTTTGCAAAGAGTAGAAATCCTTCCATTCCCTTCCCCCCCTCCCCAATCCAGTCAGAGCTGAAGAAGCTTCTTGGATGAGAAGCAAAACATCTTCGAAGAAAAAACAAGATGTGAAGTTCCCAAGAGACGACCTAATTAATTTGCGAGCCTCGAGACAAAGTTCAAATAAAAAACATTCATTTATTAGGATCAACAATCTTGGCTTGATCTTTTTCGGCGGAGCCTAAACTGAATCCCACTTAACGGCGTCTGAACTTTACCCCCTGTGCCCCCTCCCCTCTGCCTGAAGTCATCAATCACATTCGCCAACAAGATGTTACGGCAGCGCAGCCCTCAAGAACTGGCTATCCTGCCAGGCCTGGGGGTAGAGATTGATCTGCCCCCACCCGAATGTTGGATGAATGTTGTTTACTTTTTAATTATATGTAATGTTATATGTTATTGTCTGTATCCCCCTTCCTATGAGTTGTTAGCCGCCCTGAGTCCCCTCAGGGAAAAGGGCGGCCTATAAATAAACCTATTCAATTCAATTCAATTCAATTCAATTCACATCCCAGTTACAAGAATATGAGACTTTACTCTGGCCAAAAGGATGCATGGAATTCTCCTCCCTTCTCAAGTTGATAGTAGTCATGGAAACGCCTGAGATGTTGACACAAGGAAGTCCAAGTTGCCTCTTGGAAAAAGCCCCTTTGGGACAATTAATTAATTTAATTTAATTTATTAGATTTATAGGCTGCCCAATCCCGGAGGACTCCGGGCGGCAGTATACAAGTATCCCTCAACTTACTGTACAACTCTTCATTTAGCAACTGTTCAAAGTTACAACAGTACTGGAAAAAAGGGACTTATAACCATTTTTCTCATTTACGACCGTTGCAACATCCGCAAAGCTCATGTGCTTGGCAACTGATTCATATTTATGCCGGTCGCAGTGTCCAGGGCGGTCACATGACCACCACCCCTTTTTTGACCTTCTGACAAGCGGAGCGAGTGGGGAGAGCCAGATCCGCTTCACAGCCGTGGACTTCACAACTTGCCAACTGCAGGGATTCACTTAACAACTGTGGGAAGAAAGGTCGTAAAATGGGGTGAAACTCACTTAACAAATGTCTCGCTTAGCAACGGGAATTTGGAGTTGAGGTCATAAGTCAAGGGCTACCTGTAATTATAGCCATTTCCGGGCCTTTATTTGGTGAGTTTTTTGGGGGGGGGGGTTGAGCCAAGGTGGCGCAGTGGTTAGAGTGCAGTACTGCAGGCTACTTCTGCTGACTGCTGGCTGACTGCAATTTGGCAGTTCGATCCTGACCGGCTCAAGGTTGACTCAGCCTCCCGTCCTTCCGAGGTCGGTAAAACGAGGACCCAAAATTGTTGTGGGGCAAGAGGTTGACTCTGGAAACATCTCAGGACAGGCTGTAAAAGCCCTGTGAAGCAGTATATAAGTCTAAGTGCTATTGCTAGGGAAGGAAGGAAGGAGGGAGGGAGAGAAAGAGGTAAGTAGAGAGAAGGGAAGGATGGAGGGGAACTAAGTAAGTAGGAGGGAGGGATGGAAGGCAGGCAGGCAGGAAGGAAGGAAGGAGAGAGGGAGGGAGGGAGGGAAGTAAGTAAGAGAGAAGGGAAGGAAGCTGTGGTGGCACAATTGTTACAATGCAGTATTTCACACTGACTCTCTGCCCACTGCCAGCAGTTCAATCCTGGTGGGCTTGAGGTTGACTCAGCCTTCTGTCCTTCTGAGGTGGGTAAAATGAGGACCCGGATTGTTGGGGGGCAAGAGGCTGACTCTGTAAACATCTCAGGGCGGGCTGTAAAAGCCCCGTGAAGCGGTATATAAGTCTAAGGGCTTCTGCTATTTCATTGTATTAGCTTGGTTATAAAATATAAATAATGTGAGGGCCCATCAGCCCACGGAACAGGAGTTGCCTTCGGAGGTTATGGGAGCCTTCATCCCTGGAAGCTTTCAAGAAGAGCCTGGACCGACCGCACCTGTCAGAAATGGAGTCGGGTCTCCTGCTTTGGGTGGGTTGGGGGTTGGACTAGGTGACCCCCACAGGGTCCCTTCCAGCTCTGTTACTCTCTTAAGTTAAGAGCAGCAGGTTTATCAGCCTGCCCAGATCTGGGGAGATTTAACCATGTCCTGAGCTAACCGTTTGCTTCCCTCTCCTCTCCAGATGGGAAGCTCAGCCCAAGCCCCCTTCCGGCGTTAGCGGCCCCTTCCTCGCTCCCTTCCAACTCTTCAGCCGCAGTGGACCTGGCGGGGCCCGTGAAGGCATTAATAGACGGCAGCGGAGGTGAGAGCCCTTTGCGGAAGCCGCCTTCCCACGAGAGGGCAAGCGCTTTTCAGCCAGTCGGGTTCTCCATCACACACACACACACACCGAGTCCATTGGACTTTCTGGTTTTCCTTTGAAGGCGTTTCCCTTCTCCTCCCAGAAGCTTCTTCCGCTCTGACTGGATGGAGGGGAAGGGAAGAATTGATGCTCCTTAGATTTAGATTTATTTTATTTATATGCCACCCTTTTGCGGGAGGGACTCAGGGCGGCGAACAACTCAAAAGGGGAAAGGGGAAACATAGAACACAATACAAATAGTTAAAATAGCCGAGAATCACACAACCACACAGGTCGAGAGGGGAGGGGAACTCATCAACCCCAGGCCTGCCGGCACAGCCAGGTTTTGACGGCTTTTCGGAAGGCCTGGAGAGAGGTGAGGGTCCTTGCAGACAGCTGGTCCTTCGCCTCCTTTCGAGAGAGTCAGTGAGGCCATTCAGGACAATGCAGTGAGTCACGTGCAGATCTGTACCTTGGGGAAACCAAACAACCACAATAAACACATGCGCAACCCAGGATAACAAACACGTCAGGACTCTAGTTTCAGCCATCAGCATTTGAGAGACACGGGTGGCTCTCTTGAAGACAGCAAGGTCCACCTTTTGGGCAGAGAGGACGGCTGGTTTGAAAGGGGGGGGTCCAAGAGGTTGAACTTAAACAGCCCACCCTCATCTCCAGCCCACAACTCTGTCCTTCCAGCAGTTCCAAGGAGGCTCCACCCCCCATTTGCCCCACTTGGGTGACCCTGAGGACAGAGATAAACCTCCAGGTGGCCTCAAGGACCCTCTCAAAGGATGCAAAGGACCAGCCGTCTGCAAGGACTATAAATCCTTCCCTTCCCCTCCATCCGGTCAGAGCTGAAGAAGCTTGAAGTTTGAAGTTTAATTTTATTTATAGGCCACCCAATCCCGGAGGACTCCGGGCGGCTTACAGAGAGGGGAAAAAACAAAACAAAATAAAATAAAAATAAAATAACAAGTTAAAAAACAACATAGATAAACCCTGATGTGGCCCTCAATGAAATTGAGTTTGACACCCCTGTTCTAGAGGAAACTCTAATGCAAATCTAATATATATATTAGATATATATATTTCTTTTGTGAGAAGATAGATGTAGTTAAGTACCGTTAGTCTGAAGAGATGGCCAAACAATGGCAGGAATAGAAGTCAATACAAAGATAACCATTACAGAGAAAAACTGATGCAAAACAAAACCAGTGCCAATTAGTAGGAAAATAACTTGATAAACAACCAACTTCTCACTAATGGTCCATAACAGCAACTTAATAGTGAAGTAGGGAATCAGAGAGGTTGATCGTTCTGATGAGTAACAGAGCAGCATCCAATCACCATTCACAATTGTAAAAAAACTATCAGTGAGAATAAACATGGCTTTATGCTCATCCCCCCCCCCCCAAAAAAAACATAGATAACATTCATTTCAGTCGGGGCTGGACATTAACGATGAGGTCAACAGCCCCAGGCCTGCCAGAATAGCCAGGTCTTGACAGCTTTTCTGAAGGCCGTGAGAGTGGGTGAGGTCTGGATCTCTGGGGGTAGTTTGTTCCAAAGGGTCGGAGCAGCCACAGAGAAGGCTCTCCTCCGGGGAGCCGCCAGTCGACACTGTCTGGCTGACGGCATCTGAAGGAGGCCCACCCTGTGGGATCTTACCGGCCGCTGGGAGGAGTGTGGCAGTAGGCGGTCTCGCTTCTGGGATGGGAAGCGAAACGTCTTCAAAGAAAAAGAGAAAGTCCAGTTGACTATTGGATAAAAGCACCTTTGGGACTTGAAGCACACACACACACACACACTCACTCGCACACAGGTACATTGAAGGCTGGCAAAAGAAACTGACCCATTCTCATCGTCGTGGGGTCAAAGAGCCTTCTGCCAAGGGTGGACACGCATTCCTTTTGGGCCGGGCAGCCAGCCAGCTTTCTTGAGAGACGCCTAGTTGTTGCCCCCTGTCGCTTTGGAGGCTCCTTGGCTCCGCCCAGGCACACTCAGCCCATTGACCCCCTTTTGCCCACCCACCCCCACCCCCTTTGCCTTTTCATCAGCAGAGATCGAGATCGGGATGCTGGACGAGAAGCTGGTCAAGTTCCTGGCCTTGCAGAGGATACACCAGCTCTTTGCCTCCAAAGCTCAACCGGCGGCCGACAGCGTGGGGTGCCCCCCGCCCACTTCTGCTAGCAACTCTGCCGAAGGTAGTCCGGGCTGTCGTAACCTCGTCTTTCCCCCGTCAGGATTTCTGCTCCAACCGGGGAGGTGGTGGAGGTGGTGGTGGGTGGGGTTCGACTTAAAAAAGAGAGTGTGGGGCTTGGCCTACTCTTGCATGTGCCCAGTTTCTACTTTCTGGCTCTCCTTGGTGGGGTCTCTCGCACTTTCTTTCTCTCTCTCTCTCTCTTTCCCTCTCCCCCCAATAAAGTGCCAACTCCTGGGAGCCTGCTAGGTGCCCATCAGAGTAGATACTGAACGGGTACCTCGGTCCTCATCCTTAACTGGTTCGGGGAAACACAATGAGTACCAAAAAAAGGGTACAAACGAGGCATCCGACATCGTTTGTGCCTTAAGTACCAAACAAAAGACGAGTAACGGGGACCAAATTTTCCCGTCAAAATTCCTTGAGCACCAAACTCGATGACTTTCAAAGCAGCCGAGTGCCAAGGGGTCCCTGTCGCCCCAATTAAACCCTCATCGGAAGGTGTAATTCTCCCAGCGGCGATCAGAGAGAGGGGGGGGCAGATTCGGAAGGGAGCGTCCTGTGCCTGGCACGGGAGGCGCTTGGCACCCAGGGCATCTTTTCTGCCTTTGCAGGACAGAGGAAGGAGGTGCAGGCCCGGGCAGTCTTCTACCCACTCCTTGGCTCGGGCAGCGCGGTGAACATGTGCTACAGGACCCTCTACATCGGGACAGGCAAGGGCTGGCGCCTCTGCATGGCCGTCAGGGGAGGGGGGGAGGAGTCCCTCCTTGTGGCGGCATTCCTGGGTCTTCCTCTGCCCCCCCCCCAATCGCTGGGAAAGTCTCCCTCCGGGTAGCGGTTGATACATGATTCACGTACAAGAAACGCGGCAGGGAGGGACCTGAGACCTGACCTGGCCTCCCCCCACCCCGGCCTTTGGGTAGTGGGAGCCCCCCCTCCCCCACTGCCGTTCTGACTCCCCCTTCACCTGGCAGGAGCAGACATGGACGTGTGCCTTACAAACTACGGTCACTGCAACTACGTCTCGGGCAAACACGCCTGCATCTTCTACGATGAGGTGAGAGCTGGGAGGAGGGCAGGGGGCCCAGCATGCGTCCTGCTTTTGTGGGTGGGTGGGCGGGCAGGGGGAGTGGGAGAGTACGATGAGACACCCCCCTCCTCGGGCTTCCCCCACCCCCTCCCCAACCTTGGCCATTTGGTACAACAGACTTCCTTCCCTCCCCCCCCCTCCCCAGAACACCAAACATTACGAACTGCTCAACTACAGCGAGCACGGGACCACGGTGGACAACGTCCTGTACTCGTGCGACTTCTCGGAGAAGGCCGCCTTCATCCCGCCCAGCAGCATGGTTGCCAAAGTCCAGAGCGTGATCAGTAAGTTCCCCCCGGCTGATTCCCTGGTGGCTGAGTGGCATTTCCCCACAAAGACATTTCCCCCCAGGGCTCCCCTGGCTCGCCTGTGCCCGAAACCTTCCTACTCCTCTCTGGGAGACGGCTGTGGCAATCACACAGGGACAAGGCTGGGTGGAAGGTCTTCGTAACAACATTGGTAGTCTTCACGAAGCTCCTGGGCTCCTCCCAGGTGGCTGTGGGTTTTTTTCTGTGGCCAAAGTGATGGGTTGATTCAATTTATATGCCATCCATCCCACAGGATAAGCCGTCTGAGTTCCCAGCCCCCTAAACGCTCCTCTTTTTATCCTAAAAAATAGATTTCTGTCATTTATCTGAGCAGGGGGCTGGACAAGAAGACCTCTGAGGTCCCTTCCAGCCCCTATTCTGCCCATCCCATCTTACTCTCTTCTGTGTTCCATTTTATTCCATCTTCTATTCTATATTCTATTTTATTATTTTCATATTCTATTCCCTATTTCTATTCTCTTCTGTTCTATTCTAATCTATTCCATCTTCTATTCTGTTATTTTCATATTCCCTATTTCTATTCTCTTCTGTTCTAATCTATTCCATCTTCTATTCTGTTATTTTCATATTCTATTCCTTATTCTCTTCCGTTCTATTCTAATCTATTCCATCTTCTATTCTATTATTTTCATATTCTATTCCCTATTTTTATTATATTCCTTCTTCTATTCTATTCTAATCTATTCCATATTTTATTTTATTCTATTCCTTATTCCGTTCTGTTCTATTTTATTTTATTCTATTCTATTCCTTATTCCATTCTATTCTATTCTGATTCTACTCTACTCTTTTCCTATTCCTATTCCATAAATCTCTTTTCCTATTCCCTATTCCCTATTTTTATTCTCTTCTGTTCTATTCTAATCTATTCCATCTTCTATTCTGTTATTTTCATATTCTATTCCCTATTTCTATTCTATTCCTTATTCTGTTCTATTCTCTTCTAATCTATTCCATATTTTATTCTAATCTATTCCTTATTCCGTTCTATTTTATTTTATTTTATTCTGTTCTATTCCTTATTCTCTTCTGTTCTATTCTATTCTGATTCTACTCTATTCTTTTCCTATTCCTATTCCATAAATCTCTTTTCTTATTCCCTATTCCCTATTTCTATTCTCTTCTATTCTAATCTATTCCATCTTCTATTCTGTTATTTTCATATTCTATTCCCTATTTCTCTTCTATTCCTTATTCTGTTCTATTCTATTCTAATCTATTCCATATTTTATTCTAATCTATTCCTTATTCCGTTCTATTTTATTTTATTCTATTCTATTCTATTCCTTATTCTCTTCTCTTCTCTTCTATTCTGATTCTACTCTGCTCTTTTCCTATTCCTATTCCATAAATGCAGACTGCCCAGTCTTTGGAGAGTTATGACTGAGGCACCCCCGTTATCCCAAGACCCATAGAAGTGGGTCTCTTTAAGCCCTTGACCCTCCCACTCCCACCCCCAGGCCCTGGAGAAAACCCATCCCATCATCTCTGTGCTGACCCTCCCCTGCCTCCCTCCTTGCTATCGGTCCTTTATGGGCACCTGCCAGGGAGATACTCTTCCCTATGGACATCTGCTTTTTCAAACCATTTCCCAGAATTCTCTCCTTCCTCCTCGTTATTCACTTAACGACTAACTTCATCACTGTTCACTTAATGACATATTCACTTAATGACTAAGAGGCAAGGTGGCGCAGTGGTTAAATGCAGCACTGCAGGCTACTGCTAGATCAGCAGGTCAGCGGTTCAAATCTCACCGGCTCAGGGTTGACTCAGCCTTCCATCCTTCCGAGGTGGGTAAAATGAGGACCCAGACTGTTGGGGGCAATATGCTGACTCTCTGTAAACCGCTTAGAGAGGCCTGAAAGGCCTATGAAGCGGTATATAAGTCTACTGCTATTGCTATTGCTATTGACTAACAACTGCAGTGATTCACTTAACAACTATGGCAAAGATCTTGTGAAATGGGACGCAATTCACTCAACTTAGCAGTGGCAGTGTTTATTTTATTATTGTTCTGAGCTAGGCTTCCTGAAAACGAAAAAAAATCACAATCTTAGTCCCAAAAAAACCCTCTTTTATTCAAATGGCTGTGGATTATGGTCCCTCGCAGCCCATAACGATTCGCAAACAGTCTGTAAGGAATCCGACCGATACCTGCTTGAGTTGCCAAAACTCTTCCAATGTTGCTAAGCAATCCCCTTTATCTCCCTGGAAATGATGGCGGAGACCTAATTGCCAATTAGATCAAATGCCAAACGGGAGCACAGAGTCGAATAGGATTTCTCTGAGCTCGAACCAACTATATAAACGGATGGCTTCCTAGCAGAGGCTCCCGTCCCTCTGCTCCTCTCTGATGTCTTGTGGGGGGGTGGGGCAACCATCTCCAAGCCTTGATTCCCCAGTCGCCCTTTTTGTCTTAACTCTTCTTGCCTTCTGGCAGCTCTGCGCATGCACGCACTGGGAACAGGCTTAGCAAAAGCAATAGCAATAGCAGTTAGACTTATGTACCGCTTCATAGGGTTTTCGGCCCTCTCTAAGCGGTTTACAGAGTCAGCATATCACCCCCACAGTCTAGGTCCTCACTTTACCCACCTCGGAAGGATGGAAGGCTGAGTCAACCTTGAGCTGGTGAGATTTGAACAGCCGAACTGCAGATAACAGTCAGCTGAAGTGGCCTGCAGTACTGCACCCTAACCACTGCGCCACCTCGGCTCTTATAGGCTTAACAGGGTTCTCCTGTTCTTCTGCCTCGCTGCTGTCCGACTGGAGTCTCTGGAGGCAGCAGCGAGGCAGAAGAACAGGAGAACCCTGTTAAGCCTATAAGAGCTTAACTCCCAGATGTCCCTGCCCCCCCCCTCCTCTGCCTCCGACACAGAGCCCCCCTCCAAGCCTTCCCCAGACTCCAGGACTGGCCCAGGTTCCTCCCCAACCCACCTCACTGCCCAACTCGGCTGCCAGCTCCGCAGACCACTGGCGGGCCAGAACAATTGTTTTGTGTTTTTTATTTTATGTTACTTTAATTTAATTTTTTATTTTATTTACTTTATCTTAATTTTGTTTCTTATTTTGTTTTTTATTTTATTTTAATTTAATTTTTTAGTTTATTTACTTTATCTTAATTTTGTTTCTTATTTTATGTTATTTTAATTTTAATTTTTTTTACTTTATCTTAATTTTGTTTCTTATTTTGTTTTTTATTTTATTTTAATTTAATTTTTTAGTTTATTTACTTTATCTTAATTTTGTTTCTTATTTTGTTTTTTATTTTATTTTAATTTAATTTTTTAGTTTATTTACTTTATCTTAATTTTGTTTCTTATTTTATGTTATTTTAATTTTAATTTTATTTACTTTATCTTAATTTTGTTTCTTATTTTGTTTTTTATTTTATTTTAATTTAATTTTTAATTTTATTTACTTTATCTTAATTTTGTTTCTTATTTTATGTTATTTTGATTTTTTATTTTATTTACTTTATCTTAATTTTGTTTCTTATTTTGTTTTTTATTTTATTTTAATTTAATTTTTTGTTTTATTTACTTTATCTTAATTTTGTTTCTAATTTAATTTTTTGTTTTCTATTTTTTATTTTATGTTATTTTTATTTATTTTTATTTTTTATTTAATTTTATTTTCTATTTTGTTATTTTAATTTAATTTTTGTTTACTTTTTAAATTTTATGTATTTTCAATTTACTTTGTTTAATTTTTTATTTATTTTGTTTAACTTTTCATTTTATTTATCATTTTATTATTTGTGAAATGTATTTTCCGCCCATCTTACCATCGACTAATGTTGTGCGGTCATGAGTCGAGGACTCCCTGCAATTAAACGGGGTGGGGGGGCAGGTGGGATAGTCTGGGGCGCCTCTGTCTGCCCCCTCAGCCTCCATCCTCTGCCTCTTCTCCCTGCAGAGCGCCACAAGAACCGGAAGCCGCCAGAGGAAGAGCCGTCGGCGCCTCCCGGCGAAGAGACTTCCGCGATGCGTGCCCAGGCGCAGGGCCAGCCCCAGCCGCCCTGCAGCTGCAGAGCCAGCAGCTCCAGCCTGATCGGGGGCAGCGGGGCCGGCTGGGAGGGCACGGCCCTCCTGCACCACGGCAGCTACATCAAGCTGGGCTGCCTGCAGTTCGTCTTCAGCATCACAGAGTTCGCAACCAAGCATCCGAAGGTGGACGCCTCGGCCTTAGCCCAAGAGACGGACTTAGAGGAGAAGCTGTCCCCCAGGGGCCCCCAGGCCCCCGTGCTCCGGTCCAACTCAGTGCCATAGGAGCCGTGGGGTGGCCCGGGGAGGTGGGGGGGGGAGAAGCCCCTCCTCTCTCCCCCCACCCCCCACCGGATCAGAGACGCCTGTTCATTTGACACGACCCCCCCCCCACCCACCCCGTCTGTCCGCATTTCTTTTTCTTTTTCTCCTCCGTGGGGGCTGCAGACTTTGGAGGCCCTTTGCATGAAATGAAGAAACTTTCAATTTTTTTTTTTTTTTTAATGGTTTGCTCAAGTTTTAGGGGCATTTGCACATATATTTGTACTATACATTTCATTTAAAAGACGAAAAAAAATGAAAAAAAAAGGAAAAAGGAAACTGCCACACGCGGAGGCTATGCTGGGTTGGAGGGGGCGGGGCGGCGGCCGGGGGGGGTCGTAGCCCCCGCGGCCAGCGCGCTCCCTCGCCGTTGTAAAATAATCAAAAAAAAAAAACTTGTTCTATTTTGTGCCAGTGACAATAGTTTTTATATAAAAAAAAGAGAAATACAGTTTTCATACAGCAAAATCTATACAACTATCATTGTTTTATTTAATGTAAAGATGCGCGCTCTCTCTCCCCCCCCCCCATATGCCGGTTGGTGTTTTTTTCTTCTCCCCCCCCCCGTGCTCCCACATCCTGTGCCTCTCTATCCCTCCTGCCCCCCCTCCCCGGCCCTTCTAGGACTGGGCTGGGCAGGGAGAGGCCAGGTCTCTCTCCCCCCCCCCCCCCCCCCCGGCATCGTCACCCCCCACCCTCCCGTTTTCTGATGACGAGAAGTATTTTGGGCTCTGTGTAAATACATCAACTGATGGCATTTTTTTCAGTGTTTTTTAAAGCTGTGTACAGTGGTACATGTGGTATGACGTTGCCTCCGGTTGTCTTAATTGTAGCAAAGCGTTTTTTGTCGTAATCCTGTTTTTCACCCTTCTGTTCCAATACTTTCCCCCCCCCTCCCTTCTTCCCCCCCTCCCCAAACCGCACCTTCCACCCTCCCCCCCCATCCTGTTCTCTCAGCAGCTGAGTTCTAATGTACAGAAGTAATTGCTATGTTTTAGGCTTTACGGAAACTTTTTTCCTGTATTCTGTATATAAAACTACAAAATACGGCACTCGCTGGTGTCTGCCTGTCTGTCGAGACTCCCCCACCAAGGGGCCACAAATCACTGCCATCACCACCGTCCCATGGGACCGCTCCCGAAGACCCCTGCCCCGCTCAGCCCTGACTCCGTCATGACCCACCCCCTGGCGTTCCTAGTGCCCAGATCTGGAGGGGAGGCAGCTGTCTGTCCAGCAAGAGGGCCGGGTGCTTCCATGTGGCCCTTATTGACCATGGAGGATGGGGCACCACGATGGAGGTTCCCTCAAGGGTTCTTTTCTCATGCCCAGAACTCAAATGCTGTCATCCTCGGGCAAGCTGAGAGTCGGCCTGTGGCCAAGAAGTTGCCCGGCCACAAGATCTTGGTTCCAAATGGGCAACTCCAGGAGGACCCACATCTTTCTCCAGACCTAGAGTCCCTCATGACACCAATTCTGATCCCTCACCCAAGTGAAAATCCTGCACTGCTCCAGACTGGTATTTTGGTGAGGTTAGATATATCAGGGCTTCTGTGGGAGACACAACGCTGGGCCACCGAAACCTGGTAGCAAACAGGCTGGTGAGCAGATGAATCTCTTCCGTACACTGATGACGTTATCTAGTTCGGTTACGAAACGTCTGCAAGAAAACCACCAAGGTCGGAGAGCACCAAGGATCTCCCAGAATTTAAATTAGTAATTTGTAGTTCAAGGTTGACCTCTGGCACCCAGAACTTCTGAAGGCAAGCTGTTCCACTAGTTCGACTAGTGTCGAACTCAAGGCTCGGGAACCAGATTTGCCCACGGGGTGCTTAGATCTGGCCCACAGGGAATTCACCCTGGGGACAGCGAAGGACCAGCCTGCGGTGCCTTTGCAGATGGAGCTCAGGAGGGCCGTGCGTAGCTCTCGCGGGCTCCATTTTTGCTGGCACTCGGGGCAACCACAAGCGCCTTTGACATGAGTGACAAGTCAAGCTGGCCACGCCCTCCCCCAGGTCAAATACAGCCCTGATGCGGCCCTGAATGAAATCAAGTTTGACACCCCTGCAGTAATTAATTGTCCTCACTTTTAGGAAGTTTCTCCTTAATTCCAGGTTACTTCTCTCCTTGATTAGTTTGCATCCATTGCTTGTCCTGCCTTCGAGTGCTTTGGAGAATAATTTGACCCCCTCTTCTTTGTGGCAGCCCCTCAAATATTAGAACACTGCTATCACATCTCCCCTAATTCTTCTTTTCTTTAGCCAGTTAGCAGCATCGCATTTCTGTGCTAGGCTGGCGTGGTCACTCAACAGTGGAGAGAAACAGGCACAGCAGCGTTTGCCCCGTGGCATGAGAAAAGTACATCATGCTCCCCCCACCCCCGTCCTCACCACCTTCTGTAGAGGGATGATGGAGAACATTCCGTCACATTGCATTACTCTCTGATTTGGAAGCATCCCTGCTTCCGACAGAGTGGTGAGGACGGCAGAAAAGATTATTCCCTTCACTCCCTTCTATCCAGGACATGGCATGTAAGCGATGTTTGAGCAGGGTCCCCAAGATTGTTTAGGACCCTTACACACCCTCTTCACGACCTCTTTTCCTTGTTACCTCCTGGTAGGGGGCATGGTGATATCTATTTTGCCTTCTGGGGCTTTGGAGGATATGTAGACACAGGCACCCCTTTTCTTTGTGGCAGCCTCTCAAATACTGGGACCCCCCGACTATGTTCCCCCCAGTCCTCCTTTTCTCTAGGCTGCCCATATCCAACCTCTGGAAGGAACTTCAGCCAAGAGATGCCAGTCAAAACTTGGAGGGACCGGTCACTAATGACACTTAGGAAACTTTTTCTTGATTAGGAAACTTTTTCAAAGACGGGAACCCAAAACTACCTGCCAGGTGTGAGAAAGGACGCGATGTACTCTTCGCTTCTGTTTCCTGTGTGTGCACCTCATTTTAAACTGGTCCGAAGAAGGGAGTGGAAAAGGATGGTGCAAATGGAGGTGACACAACGTGCTTGTGTGTTATTAGAAGGAGGGTGCCGCTTCCTGGGTGTGTCAAATCAAGTAAAAAACTATATCTCTAATCTAGACAATGGGCTCCCGAACACTGTGGGCTGTGGCCCACCAGTGAGCCGCGAGGGGTTTGCAACCGGGCCTTGGAGACAACGGGCGAGCATGCCCTGGCTGTCACGCACCCTCACTTGTGCAAACCGCGGGCAAGCGTGCACACGCATTCCATTGAAACGAGCGGCAGACACGTGTGCATGCCACTCGCACAAATTGAGTTGCGCATGTGTGCTCGCCGGCCACTCATGTGGACCCACACCCCCCAGTCTGCAAAACCAGAACTAGATGTACATCTGTAATATTTTATGTTTTGTATTTCTCTCTCTCTCTCTGGCTGATAAAGGAAGAGGCTCAGTTACGCTGAACACGGACGAGTTCCATGCTCCGAGCAGTTTTAAGGAAACAGGTATAATTGACTGCTTACAACAGTTACTGAAGGACGATGTCATCAACAAGCCACAGTACAGGTAGCCTTGCAACTATGATTAAGCCAAATGTTTTTGTCGCTAGGCGAGACAGTTGTTAAGTGAGTTTTGCCCCGTTTTGAAACCTTTCTGATCACAATTGTTAAGCGAAGCACCGCGGTTGTTAAGTTAGGAACATGGTTGTTAAGTGAATCTGGCTTCCCCCCCCCTCCCCCCGAAGGATGCAAAAGCGAGTCACATTGCCCCGGGATCCTGGAACCGTCATAAATGTGAACCAGTTGCCAAGCATCTGAATTTCTTTAAAAAAATACATATTTTTATTCTTTTTAAACAAAACAACACATGCAAAACAAAGCAAGAGAAGAACAAAGAGCAACTTTTCTCCATTTCATCAAGCATGTCGTTTGGTTACAAGTTTTTGTGCATCAATTCTTAAAATTTAGGATTAACGTCACTGGTTTACATTAAACATAGCTAAATGTTTCGCTGTCATTGAGCATTGTACATTCAGATTACCATTAATATTATTTCATTTGTAACCATCCTTATTTCCTTAAATTCATAATTTCCTTAAATTCATAATTTCCTTAAATTCATAATTTCCTTAAATTCATAATTTCCTTAAATTCATAATTTCCTTAAATTCATAATTTCCTTAAATTCATAAATTCATAATTACCTATCAAATAACAATAAGTCTTTGAACTATTTATAGCATCGCCTATCTCTAAAGAGAAAAAGCGAAGATTGGGAGAAAAGAATTCCCATTGGTTTATAATAAAGCATTCATATTTTCAATTGACCATAATGTCTCCAATCATCCAGATTTCCAAGGATGGTTTCCCATTATTAATTATTCGTCCATATAGTAGTTAAGTATTTCAATTCATGTATATATCAGTTATATATCAAGCATCTGGATTTTGATCAGGTGTCCCCGGGGATGCTGCAACCGTCGTAAGTGTGGAAAACGGTCGTGTCCCCTTTTTCAGTGCTGTTGCGATTTTGAACAGCCGCTAAATGAACTGTTGTAACCCCCCAAAATCCACAGAGAGGAAAGTCCACTAAGGCCATTCAGTGTCCAGCGGAATCAAATCAGTCACTCACAACATTGCAAAACATCCAGCCACCTTCTTGGCTCCTATGTTGACCACACCCATTCCACCAAGAGAATTCCAGAACAAGGTTTGGAAACCCAACTCCACCTGGATGAGTCCGTGGTCTCTTGTGATGTCCCTCCAACCTTCACCTAGATTCCCACAAGGGAAGCGCCTTGCACTAGTGAAGAGATCCGTATGGAACCTATCGTGACTAAGCAGAAGTTTGCTGTGAGTTGAGTCGGGATGTGTTGTAATATAGTTCCTTGTGTAGGTGTGTGTCACCCATGGTCCAGTTTGTACCAGGGCATTCAGAGCCACGCTGAACCACACAGGAGAAAACAAACTCCTAGAACGCCATAACATCCTGATAGTGCATAACATAACATTCTGAGATGTGCCCTACCATTGACATCCAGGATTTGACCATATATAGACTGAGCAGTAGATTAGCAATTGTAGTTTGACAGGCTGTCTTAAATCACATGCTGATTGCTCCTCCTGCCTTTGTCCTATCTCAATAAAAGGGGCGCTCAGACCCCAATCTGGGTCGCTCCATCCCGAGAAAGTTCGTGTCCTGTCTTTTCTCCACATTGGCCTCATGGACAAACCACGGGAACATCACAGGGATGCAAGATTAACAATGCAGCTGGGGCTCCTTAGTGTCGTCTTCTGGAGATAAAAGGACGGATGGTGCCATGCCCTGGTTGCAGAAGTCAACGTTCATCGTTCATCGGTCGTGGTTTGTTTGTGAGAGACACTTGGAGAAGTGATTTGCTTTCTGTAACCCTGATTCAAAGAGACACTTGGTGGAGTGCTTTGCTTTCTTTTTGGACACCTGGTTTTGCCGTAAGAGAGTTTTGTTTTGCATTCTGTTATCTCTTGTCAGAGACTTTGTCTATGTTTATTTTTGGGCTCGCAGCCAGTCTGAGCCGAGGACTGATAAAGTTCTTTCCTTTTAAGTTTGTCTGACTGTCGTCTGTTAACGAGCGAGGAAGTGGGGACAGAACAGAACCACTTACGGCGACACAACTAACCTCAGCCCAGCTCAGATATGCGCCATGCTGGACTAGAAGTTTCCTAAAGTTGAATGCTACAGAGCCTCCTGCTTGAGCAGGGGTTGGACTAGAAGACCTCCAAGGCCCCTTCCCTTATTCTGTTATAGACCCTTGGCAATCCTCTGGGCCGTGTCTCTCCACATCTTCCCATCTTGTACCACTTCTTTGAGTTATCCCATGCTCATCGG
Source organism: Thamnophis sirtalis (assembly GCF_051295495.1). Taxonomy (NCBI): domain Eukaryota; kingdom Metazoa; phylum Chordata; class Lepidosauria; order Squamata; family Natricidae; genus Thamnophis; species Thamnophis sirtalis. Next base: position 1,263,297 of record NW_028261397.1, on the reverse strand, counting down.
CTTCGACGGTGTCCAGTTACCGTGTTCTTTGGCGGCCAGGTTTCCTTCGACCAAACCCTCTTCTGTAATTGTTTTCCCCAGTGAATTCCCCCCGCATGACATGGCCAAAGTAAGTGAGACACACACTTTGGTGCTTTTGATTTTCCAGTGACATGTCTGGTGTTATTGTGCCGGAATGGGACAACACCCTGCAGCCAACTTATTGTGACCAACTCGCCACAGCCCACTGACTGCAGGAGAGCTACCGTGGGGCAATTTCATTAAAACAAATTAAAAAAAATATTCTAATGTTCGTCATTCACATTTCTTTCTGTCCCTCCCTCCTTTGGCATCCATTCTTTAACGATTCTGTTCCACCGTTTCCGTGATATTGGTGTAACTCTTTAACCCTCAGCGAGTTGGTTGGCAAGAGCAAATAGCAATAGCAGTTAGACTTATATACCGCTTCATAGGGCTTTCAGCCCTCTCTAAGCGGTTTACAGAGTCAGCATATCGCCCCCACAGTCTGGGTCCTCATTTCACCCAGATAGATAGATAGATAGATAGATAGATAGATAGATAGATAGATAGATAGATAGATAGATAGATAGATAGATAGATAGATAGATAGATAGATGATAGATAGATAGATAGATAGATGATAGATAGATAGATAGATAGATAGATAGATAGATAGATAGATAGAGATAGATAGATAGATAGATAGATAGATAGATAGATAGATAGATAGATAGATAGCAATAGCAGTTAGACTTATATAGCGCTTCATAGGGCTTTCAGCCCTCTCTAAGCGGTTTACAGAGTCAGCATATCGCCCCCAACAACAATCCGGGTCCTCATTTCACCCACCTCGGAAGGATGGAAGGCTGAGTCAACCCTGAGCCAGTGAGATTAGAACCGCTGAACTGCAGATAAGTGTCAGCTGAAGTGACCTGCAGTACTGCACTCTAACCACTGCGCCACCTCGGCTCTAATGGCTGTGGCAAATTGTCATAGACCTGTCTATGCGCGAGTCCTTGCTTGTTAGTCCCCTTGCTGTCCGAGGAGCAGGCAGGCGTCTTTTCCAGTATCACGGCTCAACCGCGTTGATGTTCTTCCTTTTTTAATTTTTTTTTTTTAATTGAACACACATTAAAACATTGGACCCGGTTGTCCTGGCAATGCCTTTGCCCTACATGCTAAAATATAATGTTAAATATTATAACCACCGTGCTTATTTACAATTGGTCTATTCGGTATTTGCAAATATAAAGATATCATATTTCCAACCGTGTTGCTTTGTTTTCTATTATAATTTCATACGTGATTCTAACCTCCATTCTATAAATCTTAGTCATGGCTTATTTGGGGTCTTTTCTGTTCCAAATAAAGCAGAATAAAATGTGAATTAAAATATAAAAACAAGGCGTGGCAGAAGGGACAGATAAAAAGCTTGCTTGTAAGAAGACAGGGAAATGCCATCCGCCTTCAACCACAGAAGTCCAGTAAATGTTCCAGTAAATGTCCTTATGTCAAAAGCCCAAAACCACAAGGTTCAGCTAAAGTTCGCCTAGAGACCCGTAGTCGGGACCTGTTGTGGCTCGGTAAAAGCCTTTGGAGCTGCTATCAAACTCTGACACAGAAACCTCCTGTGAGTGGTTTCAGGATGCTCACAGGAGATGTTAACGAGCAGCTGTGGCTCATTAGAATCTCTCCTCCTGCGGATAAAAGACTGATGGTGCCACGCCTTAGTTGCAGAAGTCAACGTTCGTTCCATTCAGTTCCGTTCCTGTCCTAGTCAAGTCTCTGTTTGTTTGCATCGAGAAGAAGAACTTGGATAAGCGTTTTGCTTTATATAATCTTGTTTTGCAGCCAGTCCGAGCCGGGACTGATAAAAACATTCCTTTGCAAGCTGTGTGTGGCTTTCGTTTCTGAACGAACAAGGTGGGGGTCAGAACAGGACCTAGGGCCCAAGACAAGAGGAGAAGGAAGACCCCCCATCTACTTATAAGGCTTTTTCCTCAAGGTAACCAATAAGAAATGAGTTAAGTGTTTCCGTGTGGCGCCCCTTTTGTGAATGTATAAAAACACATGCTTCAATAATGAAGGTTCTTCAGAACTTGCGATACTAGCCATGGGCTAGCTTTCTGAACCTGGCTGCTGCATCCCGAGACATCTAAGTCTGTCATTTTCTGCAACACAACCATTGATAAAATTTATCCCAGATCTTATAATATTCGGATTCGTCTTTGTTCTTCAATTCCCACGTTAATTTATCCATTTCAACACAAGTTAGAATTTTCCTAATTACTTCCTCTTCTTGTGGAATTTCCCTGTTTTTTCAGTTTTGGGTAAAGATCATTCTTGCTGCCGTAATGATATGTATTGTTAAGTAGATTACCCCCTTGTTATGTTTATCATTTATGATTCCCAAAAGAAATAGTTCTGGCGTGAATTCTATTTCCTCTTCGGTTATTTCTATCAGCCACTTTTGGATTTTCCGCCAATATTCTTTTGTTTTTTTGGCACGACCACCGCATGTGGCAGTACGTGCCCGATTCGGAATCACATTTCCAACAATTTGGCGAGTTGATTTTCTTCCTGTGTTGTTTTTCTTCAAAGTCCAACTTTCACAACCATGGGTAGCTTACTGTATGCTTCGTATTTGAAATACCATATTTTTCGGAGTATAAGATGCTCCAGAGTATAGCAATAGCAATAGTTAGACTTATATACTGCTTCATAGGGCTTTCAGCCCTCTCTAAGCGGTTTACAGAGTCAGCAACAACAATCCGGGTCCTCATTTTACCCACCTCGGAAGGATGGAAGGCTGAGTCAACCTTGAGCCTGGTGGGATTTGAACAGCCGAACTGCTGAATTGCAGTCAGCTGAAGTAGCCTGCAGTGCTGCATTTAGCTACTGTGCCACCTTGGCTCAATATAGGACGCACCTTAGTTTTTGGGGAGGAAAATGAGAAGAAAAATTCTGCCTCTGCCTACCAGTATCCATGGTATTCAGCTGGCTAGCATCCTGTCAGTGTGTGAGAGTTCATGACTTGGAACCCATGGTAACAAGGTCAGCCAATGAATAGGCATAGCAACTAAGTCAGCCAATGGGATCTATTTGGACTCTGAAACAGTATTTGCTGTGTGAGCAACAAGGAGACAGGAAGGAGCTTGGCTTTCAGCTGAAAACTGAAAGTAAAACTGCTAGTGGATTGGAAAGTAAAACTGCTTCTGGAACGAACTCCCCGTGGAGATCCGGACCCTCACCACCCTCCAGACCTTCCGCGCCACACTTAAAATCTGGCTATCCCGGCTGGCCTGGGGTTAAAGACTCTAACCCCTACTCGTATTGTGTGACTGTTGAGATCTTAAATGATGTAGTGCTTTTATGTTGTAAATTGTTTGTCCTTCCCCCACCCCTTTTGAACTGTGAGCCGCCCTGAGTCCCCCCAGGGAAAAGGGCGGCATACAAATAAAGTGAAACTAAAACTAAACTAAACTAGTGTTTTGCTTGTATTTACTGCTACCTTGGAAAACCTGCTTATTGTACATATTGTATTGTATATTATGATTTCGAATCCTGCTGAATCAGTTACTTGTGTGTGCTTCCTGAACGTGATTGCTGCTGCAAACTCTGACCAGTCAGGTCAGCTTCAGCACTTATTGCAGCCTGATTCAGCACAGCTGATTGGCGGGTGGATTGGCCTGCCGGAATACCCCAGTCAGCTGTTCCAGGCTGCAGGGATTGCCACAGACCATCACTGCCTCCATGCCTCGCGTTTTTGGCCTCTGGTTGGCGGGGGACTACATTCAGTGTATAGGATGCACCCAAATTTTCACCCTCTTTTTGGCGAGGGAAAGGTGCATCTTATACTCTGAAAAATACGGTAGGTACGCTATCTATTTCAAATACCACAAAGGTTTCGACAGACAAAACTGTTCCATGAGTTCACTTGTGTCCCCCACTGTGGCCAGTTTCTACACGGAAGAGGTGGAAACCAAAGGTTTAAACTCCTTCATAGGAATTCCACCCACTCACTGGTGTAGGTATGTGGCCGATATCTGGGTCAAGATAAAGACACGGGGATTGGAGGCCTTCACTAAACACATCAGTTCTGTGGACAGATACATTAGGTTCACTCAGGAAGATGTCAAGGAAAATAGCCTGTGTTTTAAGTGCACCTTAAGGCAGACAGAAGCCTCAACGCTGAAGTTTACAGACAGCCTCCCCACCCAAGAGAACAGTGTTTACATTTTGATTCTCACCACCCACGGGAGTCATCAGAAGTGTATACCTCTGGGCTGAAAGTTTCCCTGCCAGCAAGGAGGGAAAAGAAAAAGAACTAAAATAAGACAAGGAAGTTGTTGGTGGCAGCAGGGCAGTGGCGGCAGCATGGTGGCGCAGCGGCGGTGGCAGGGCTTCGGCGGCGGTGGCACCCTGGCCCAGTCCTGCAGGGAGAGCTGGGCATAGTGAGGCTGGGAGGCACGCGAGCTGGAGACAGACAAGTGCTCACGCAACCTCTCTTCCCAGCCGGGCAGAGCACCATGCGGCGTAGCCCCTTTGGGATATTACTGAGTGGCGCTCTGCCCGGCTAGAAAGGGGGTTTGCCGGGCGGCTGCTCATGAGCGTGGTCACCTCATGGTGGCTTTGTTGCGCTGCTGCGACAGCGCAACACAACCATTTGCCCTTGAGGCTGTGCCCGCTCTTTGGGCGCCTGCTCGCAAGAGAGCAGCCACTTGGCAACCCCAAATAAATACACCTTCCCTGATAATATGACCCAAGCAAAATTTGGGGGGGTCAAAAGAACATAAGACCCTGTCTTATTTTCGGGGAAACAGAGTAACTACACACTTTAAACCACAAAGTGCACCAAGCTTCTCCACTCCAAGGAGACAACGCAAACTGACACAAACTGAGCAATGTGACGTATGCGGCACAAAGCAGTGAGACGTGTGCAGAGCTGTACGTTGGAGAAGCAAAACAACCACTTCACAAATGCGTGGCGCAACATAGAAGAAATCCATCGGGAGAAGATTCCGTATTTGCATTTGAAAGACAAAGGTGGCTCTTTTGAAGAGGGAGAAAGTCCCCATTCTGGACAGAGGACCACTGGCTTTAAAAAGGGCTCAAAGAGGCCGTCTATGTCAAAATTAAGCAGCCCTCCCTCAAAAGAGGGGAAGGGGTTTGACGCCATCTGTCTCCTTTTTACAACAGACCTTTTGGGCAATCGCACGACGCTTCCACGCCCATCTGCAGTCTGATTCAGGTGACTCTGAGGATGCAGGTGAGGCCCTAAGTGGCCTCGTGCTGATCTTATCCGTGGCTAATTGTCTGGGCCGGGTCTTTCTACATCTTCTGCTCTTGCACAACTCCTGTGAGTTGCTCCACGCCCTTTATAGGGTCAGCTGTGATGGTGTTCTCGGATGGCCTGGTTTCTTTTTACCGCTCTCCCTCCCGAGCAGAGTTGCTTTCTCCAGCGGATTCCCTTGCACGACGCGGGCAAAGTAACGCCGTCTTGGGGTTCTGCCTTCCTAGTGACACGCCTGGTGTTAGGCGCTCCAGGAGTTGCTCGGTTGCTTGTTAGTAACTGTGGCTACGCAAGGAATATGTAGGACACTCCTCCAGTCCCACAGCTCAAACGAGTCGATGTTCTTCCACACCGTGACCCGTCAAAACCGCGGTCCACTAAAGCGCGCCTGATTAAAGCGCGTACGTGACGTCATCAGCAGCGCGACAAATATGACCGCGGAGAAAAAAGGGCGCTTTAAAAAGAGCTTTTAAAGCAAGCCGATTCACGTGCTGTTTTCGTCGCGCTGTGATGACATCACGTACGCGCTTTCGGCGAGCGCGCTTTCGTCTACCGCGGTTTTGTGGTGGAACCCCTCAGAGGATCTGGCGCTCCCTTCTGTGACCAGAGATTTTGGGTCACAATTCTTGCAAATCCCAGAATTTCCTTCCCAGGAAATTCCACAACCACCCTGGGGATTTCAGCTTCAACGTTTTGTTGTTGTTGTTGTTGTTGTTGAGAAACTTTTTTGTTTTCCTTTGAAGACATTTCACTTCTCATCCAAGAAGCTTCTTCAGCTCTGACTGGATGGTGGGGGATGGAAGGATTGATATTCCTTGGAGGTTTATCTCTGTCCTCAGGGTCCCCTGAGTGGTGCAAATGGGGGTGGAGCCTCCTTGGAACTGCTGAGAGGACCCTGTTGTAGACTGGAGGTAGATGATTTTGTATCCCTCCCCCTCTGTTGAGAGAGAGAGAGCTGTTGGCCTCTTCGACCCCTCCTTCAAACCAGCCATCCTCTCTGTCCAAAGTCTCTTCTGTCTTTTAAATGCAGATGGACCCTTGAATCTTCTCCTGATGGGTTTGTTTTCCTGGGTCAGTGATGGAGAACCTTTCTTGACTTGCATGCCAAAAGCGGGGTGGGTGGGTGGGTGAGTGGGAAATGCAAGGGGTTCTGCACAGGCGTGCCACATCAACGACCCCAGCGCGCATGACCAGCGCTTCCCCCCCCTCCGCACCATTTTTGGCATGCTTTTTGTGCCCTCCCCAGGCTCCAGAAGCTTTATAGGAGCCGGGGGGGGGCGAAAAGAGCCTCCCCCACACCAGAGGCCCTCTGGAGACTTCAGGAGCTTCCCCGAAGCCTCCGGAGAGCAAAAAACTGGCCCTAGGGGCAAACCGGAAGTTTAGGAACGGACTTCCGGTTTTCTCGTAGGGTCGTTTTTAGTCCTCCGGAGGCTTCAGGGAAGCTCTGGGGAGGGCGGGGGGGGGCTCTTTTCACCCTCCCCAGGCTCCTATAAAGCCTCTGGGGCCTGAGGACGGCGAACAACGGCCTCCAATAAAGGCTGAATTCAGCTGACAGGGCAACCCCTCGCGTGCCGTGACAAGTGGCTCCGTGTGCCACCTGTAACACGTGTGCCACGGGTTCCCCATCCCGGTTCTAGGTTGTGCCATGGGTTTTGGAAGTGGTGGTTTTGTTTCCCCAACGGACAGATCTGCACATGGACTGGAGTGGATATCTGACCATCCCCATAGATGTTTGTTGAGAAATGCGCGACCTGAAGACCCTCGCGATGCTTTCACGCCACCCTCCGAGGGCTGCCCGTTACTTACCTTGATTGCATGAATAATTCTGGAGCTGTCAACCCCGCCAGGTGGGCCATTCTACGTCACGTGAATCTGTGCTTTCATTGTGTCGCTATGCAGGTAGTGTTCGACTTAATGGCCATTTGTTTAGGGGCGGTCCAAAGTTACAATGGCACTGAAAAAAAGTGACTTACGACCGTTTTTCACACTTAACGCCCGTCGCAGTGTCCCCACGGACACAGGATCAAAATTCAGGCCCTTAGCAAGTGACTCATATTTACGACGGTTTTATGTGATCCCCTTTTGGCAACCAGTCAATAGGGAAACCCAGATTCACTTAACAACTGTGTAACTCACTTAATAACTGCGTTGATTTGCTTAACGACTGTGTGAAAAGGAAGGTGGGCAAATGGGGCAAAACTCATTTAGCAACTGTGCTGCTTAGCAACGGAAATGTTGGGCTTAATGGTGGCTGCATCAACACCGAAAGAAACTCCTGGGACGTTATTTTAACCAAAGTATAACTTTTTTTTCTTTTTTCTTCTTCTTTTTTAGATACATTTTTATTCTTTCTAAACAAAACAACACATACAGAACAAAGCAAGAGAAGAACAAAAAAAAAACACTTTCCTCCATTTCATCAGGCGTGTCGTTTGGTTCCAGGTTTTTGTGCATCGATTCTTAAGATTAAGAATAACATCACTAGTTTTGCATTAAACATAACTGGATATTTCCCTGTCCTTGAGCATTATGTGTTCAAATTACCATTAATATTCTTTCATTTGCAACAATCCTTGTTTCCTTGAAATCATAATTATCTATCAAATAACAATAAGTCTTTAAAGTATTATAACGTCACCTATCTCCAAGGAGGAAAAGCGAAGAATAGAACAAAGAATTTCCATTAGTTTATAATATACATTCATATTTTCAATTAACCACAGTGTCACCAATCATCCAGAATTCCAAAAATAGTTTCCCATTATTAATTATTAAGCCATATAGTGATTAAGTATTTAAATCATGCATGTATCCATTATTCCTTACATCATCATTGATCTGTTTAATATACAAAGATCTTACTAATATAAAAAGGTCACTACATACAATTATACCCAGGTATTCAAATCATCCCACTCTTATACATTAAAATCATTATTGTCCTTTATATACCATATAAGTAGTACTCTATATCGTAACAGAAAGAATAAAAAAATACAACTTTACGGATGGATCCATACAGGGACGGAAGAAGCAAAACTAGCTCTGAGGTTTTTGCACACAAAAAAACAGCCTACAGATAATCCAATGCATATAAACATTCCCTTAGCGAACATTCGAAGTTATGCAATAAGCATCTCCTAGTATTTACAAAACTAGGAAAGTTTCCCCTTCCCATCTCCTTCCTTCCCTTCTTTCCTCCCTCCCTCCTTCTTTCCTTCCTTCTTACCTATCTACCTTCCTTCACTGCTTTCCTCCTCCTTCCATCTCTCCCCTCTTTCCTTCCTTCCTTCCTTCCTTCCTTCCTTCCTTCCTACCTACCTACCTACCTACCTATCTACCTTCCTTCACTGTTTCCCTCCTCCTTCCCTCCATCCCTCTTTCCTTCCTACCTTCCTTCCTTCCATCACTGCTTCCCTCCTTCTCCTTCCCATCTCCTTCCCTCCCTCGCTTCCTAGCCCAGGAGGGGACGGGGGGGGGGAGGGCCAGAGGGCTGCAGGCTAGTGATGGTTAGGGACCTCCTAGGACGGGATACCACCAGGAGAGACTGAGAGGAGTAGACGATAGTAGGGCGGCTCTGCGCGTGCCTGGAGCTCGGGAGCTCGCATTCTCTGATATACCGGTACCCGCGGGGAGGGGGCGGGAGGCGGGGCGGGGGCGGGGGAGGGCCTGGGAGATAAAAAGGAAGGCAGCTGGCGAGGCCGGGCAGGGATCGGGCCATGGAGGCGCTGCGGGTGGCCGCGGGAGTGTTGCTGGAGCTCTACGAGCTGCTTTCCTACAAGTTAGGGACGGCCACCCGGTGCCGGAACGCGGTCAGCCTGCGGGGCAAGACGGTGCTCATCACAGGTAAGCTGGGCGGGAAGGGGGGTTGATGGCATTGCCTCTCTCATTTTCTTTCTTTCTTTCTTTCTTTCTTTCTTTCTTTCTTTCTTTCTTCCTTCCTTTCTCTCCCTCTCTTTCTCTCCCTCCCTCTCTCTCTCTCTCATCCTCCCTTCCATAAGCCCCCCTCTTCCTTCCTCTCCCTCTCTTTCTTTTTCTTTCTCTCCCTCCCGCTCTTTCTCTCTCTCTCTCTCTCTCTCTCTCTCTCTCATCCTCCCTTCCATAAGCCCCCCTCTTCCTTCCTCTCCCTCTCTTTCTTTTTCTTTCTCTCCCTCCCTCTCTTTCTTTCTCTCTCTCTCTCTCTCTCTCTCTCATCCTCCCTTCCATAAGCCCCCCTCTTCCTTCCTCTCCCTCTCTTTCTTTTTCTTTCTCTCTCTCTCTCATCCTCCCTTCCATAAGCCCCCCTCTTCCTTTCTCTCCCTCTCTTTCTTTTTCTTTCTCTCTCTCTCTCATCCTCCCTTCCATAAGCCCCCCTCTTCCTTTCTCTCCCTCTCTTTCTTTTTCTTTCTCTCTCTCTCTCTCATCCTCCCTTCCATAAGCCCCCCTCCCACCTCAGGGGCTCCGCGCAGATCAAACTCCCGGAGCAAAAGCACAGCGCGAAGGTCCCAGGGAGACGCGGGTGGAAAGGCGACCCCAACCCAGGTTTCTCCGCGGAGTTTCTGCCCCATCCCGGTCCAGCTTGAGCCGAAGGCGCTTCAGGCGCAACCGAGAAAGTCCGGCCAGAAAAAGCCCCTCGGGGACAAAGCGGGTCAGGACTGAGCCAGGAGGCTCCGCAGAGGCCAGCCGTCCCCGGGGCTTCCTCGGACGGAAGGAAGGAAGGAAGGAAGGAAGGAAGGAAGGAAGGAAGGAAGGAAGGAAGGAAGGAGGGGAGGGGAGGGGAGGGGAGGGGAGGGGAGGGGAGGGGAGGGGAGGGGAGGGGAGGGGAGGGGAGGGGAGGGGAGGGGAGGGGAGGGAAGGAAGGAAGGAAGGAAGGAAGGAAGGAAGGAAGGAAGGAAGGAAGGGGTGCAGTTGTTATTTCTGCAGCCCTAAGTATCCCTTGGAGTCTGTACCTGTGTGGTTCCTGTACTATACCAGACACGAAGGAGGATCACTTAGCTACTCTCACCCGTGCATGCATGCAACCATTGAGCTTCAAATTATTTTGCAACTTGTGTTAGTAAAGTGACATTCTGCAGAGCCAGTGTTGGGAGACTTGCGCCATCCTCTGGTCAGACAGAAGCACTGCATCCCATTTTTAGAAATGCTTTCCATTTTTTTATTATTGTTTTCGTTTACCACCCATCTCAGTGCAAAGCGACCTTTTCAAAGGCCTTGTGGATGCTGCAAGGATTGTGAATTGAAAAACAGTTATAAATCACCTTTTCAGCCCCGCTGTAATTTTGAACTCTCACTAAATGAATGGTTGTAAGTCAAGGACCTCCTGTATTTCCCCTGAGTAATTTTAAGATTTAAGATTAAGATTTAGTTTATTTGTATGCCGCCCTTCTCCGGGAGGGACTCAGGGTGGCGAACAACTCAAAAGGGGAAAAGGGGATACAAACACAATACACGTAATTAAAATACACAAGAGTCACACAATCATACAAGTCGAGAGGGGAGGGGAACTCATCAACCCCAGGCCTGCCGGCACAGCCAGGTTTTAACGGCTTTTCGGAAGGCCTGGAGAGAGGTGAGGGTCTGAATCTCCGCGGGGAGTTCATTCCAAAGGGCCGGAGCTGCCACGGAGAAGGCCCTCCCCCGGGTAGTAGCCAGATGGCATTGGCTGGTAGACGGAACCCGGAGGGGGCCGACCCTGTGCGATCTAACGGGTCTATGGGAGGTAATTGGCAGCAGGCGGTCTCTCAAGTACCCAGGTCCAATACCATGAAGGGCTTTATAAGTTACGACTAGCACTTTGAAGCGTATCCGGAGACCGATCGGTAGCCAGTGCAGCTCGCGGAGGATAGGTGTAACGTGGGTGTACCGAGGTGCACCCACAATCGCTCGCGCGGCTGCATTCTGGACGAGTTGTAGTCTCCGAATACTCTTCAAGGGCTGCCCCATGTAGAGCGCATTGCAGTAATCCATTCTTCTTTGCTGATGCAAGACTGCTCTGAAACGGTTGTGAAAATCGTGCCCTGAGCCACCGTATCTCAACCTGTGCAATTCTAAGATGTTGCTTCACTTTAATTCTGGGAGTTGCCAAGGTCAGGAAACCCTGCCAGAGAAATGCTTCACCGTGTGACACCATAACAACTACAAGCACAAATACAGACTCAGCTCCTGGATCCCCGTCAAAGGCTGGGCGATCTCGGTGAATCCTTTCTCTGCCCTTTCCTAGGTGGGAATAGTGGGATCGGGAAGGCCACGGCGGTGGATCTGGCCCGGAGAGGCGCCCGCGTCATTCTGACATGCTGCGACAGAGTGAGAGGAGAATCGGCTGTGTACGACATCAGACGGGTAAGTGCCTGGCGTGCGGTTTTCTCCTTTCCTCCGTTCTTCTGCATTCAGGACAGGTGTTTTATTCATTTATTTTGTGTGCGGCATCTAAAGAAGTCATGTGATCCCTTATATGCAACACAGATAAAATACGCTATACAAGCAAGTGGAAATCTATGTTTAAATGAATCATCAACACATACGTATATATATCAAAGAAGTGGAGAGTCAGACAAGACAGTGTGCATCTTCGCTTTCTTTCCAGCTGCCATGGAAATGGTGGGAGAGGGAGCAACAGGCATTTGGCGGGGGTTGGGGGAGGGCACGAGGTGAAAGTGGAAATTTTGAGAAGCGATGAGGCTGCCAGCTTGGGTTTTGTTTACCATCCTCAAGGCCAACGGTATGACGGTACGCAGAAGGAAGGAACGGTGCACCTGAATCAAAGAATTTCCCAAAACATCATCTTGGCCAATGATTGGACTCTGGTTGTCTGGCTATTGTGGGGTGGGCTCTGGGGTTTGTTTCAATTTGGTGCTTCGTGTATTTGTGCTTCAGATCTTGCCTGAGTTAGCCGTATTCAGTTCTTTCCTAGTAAACACACCTTTTCTCTAATTCTTTGGAGTCGAGGGTTTTTCTTTCTGAATGACTGAGCAGAGGCAACCATGACAGTTGTTAAGTCAACCAGGCCTAATTTTTTGCCAGGGTTGTTAGGCAAATCACTACAGTTGCTAACCGAATCACATGATCGTTAAGTGAATCCATTCCCCCCCCCCCCCCGGACTGGCCTTGGTTGTCTGAATCCTCTTGGGACAATCACAAGTAGTGATCACATGACCCCAGGACACTGCCACCATCGGAAATATTGCTAGTTGCCAAGCGCCCAAATTTTGATCAGATGGCCATGGGGATGTTGCAAGGGTCGAAAGTGTGAGTGGTTATAAGTCAAGGACTGCCTGTATCATTTTATTACGCACCACCCAAAGAGATTGCTAGGAGATGAGGAGACCTACGTAGAAGGTGAGTAAACTGGATCGGCCTTGGAAACTGCAGCGGATCCCAGAGCTCAGGATGCCTTCCACTCCTTTTCCAGGAAAGTGGGAACTCGGAGGTGATCCTGATGATCCTGGATTTGAAAAACCTGAACTCCGTGCGAGCTTTTGCGCAGATCTTCTTAAAATCGGAGCCCCGTCTGGACATCCTCATCAACAACGCAGGTGGGGGCAGAGCAGACCCTCCCCAGGGTCTCCGGGCGAGGAAAGGGAAAGATGGTGGCTGTCTCCAGCATTCCTTTGGGGATTTGGCCGTAACTTGTGAAGCAGCTCTCTCCCATTTCTGACAGTTTGTTTTTTCCGTGACCCGACAAATGTGTGAACGACAAAAGCGCGCCGACAAAACCGCGGCGCTAAAACCACGATGTCAAAAGTGCGCCGACAGCAGCGCACCGACAGAAGCGCAATTTAAGTTAAGGTAAGGTTTAGGGTTAGGGTTAGGGTTAGGGTTAGGGTTAGGGTTAGGGTTAGGGTTAGGGTTAGGTTTAGGGTTAGGTTTAGGGTTAGGTTAGGGTTAGGGTTAGGGTTAGGTTTAGGTTTAGGGTTACAGCGCACTTCTGTCGGCGCGCTGTTGTCGGCGCGCTTCAGCGCTCATTCGTCGGCGCGCTTTTGTCAGCGCGGTTTTGTCACCGAGGTTTAGTCAGGCGCATTATTTTTACAAGTAAGGAAGTGAACAGATTCAACACAACTTTCTCCTCCAGTATTTTCTCAAACAACAACCCCTTGGGGTGGGTGGGATCAGAGCCGCCCGGTGATTGGCCCAAAGTCACTCCTGTGACGAATGCGATTTTACGTTTTTTTGTTCACTATCAGGTGTTTTTGCTAAAATTTCCGAGTAAATGCCTTTTTTTCTTTGACACAAGTAGTACAAATTGCAGCCAATTTGTTTCCAAGCACACAACATGTGATCCTGTGACCAAGGGGGAGCCAGTGGAACTTCACAACCGAGTCATAATTACCTTTCGGTTATTACGTCCGTGGTAACCTCCAATGATCGCGAAAGGTTGCGCCGTAAGCCTACATCTTATTTTTCTGGCAGGAGTTGTTAAATGTGGCCAAACCATCGATGACTTTAACCAGAATTTCCAGGTCAACCACTTGGCCCACTTCCTGCTGACCCACCTGCTCCTGGACCGGCTGAAGCGCTGCGCCCCGAGCAGGATCGTAATCGTGGCCTCGAATATGCATTCCTTTGGGGAAATCGACTTTTGGACCATCTACAAGCCGGTGGAAGGGATGTGGCAGGTGATAAAATCGTACAGCAGCAGCAAACTAGCCAACATTCTCCACGCAAGAGAGTTGGCCAACCGGCTGGAAGGAACCAACGTCACCTGCTACGCGGTTCATCCAGGTGAGTAAGAGTCCGGCTCCAAGGCGCCCCAGATGGAGCCTCTCCCAAGTCCTTCAGTGACTCCGCCAGGCATTTCTCTCCCACTGAGGCTCCCTCAACCCGCTATGCAGAGCTCAGCTGGGGAGGGAGACATCTCCCATCCTCCTGGGTCCAGAATCCTAGAATCCTAGGGTAGAAAGTATCCCTGGAGGTCTTCTAGTCCAACCCCCTGCCTAAGGCAGGGATGAGGCTTTCCCCAGTCTCTTACTCCTCTTTGTCCTCCTCCTCCTGCCTTTTTTGTTCCTCCCATCCTTCCCTTTGCTCCTCCTCCTCCTCCTCCTCCTCCTTTTATTCCTTCTTTTTCTCCTCCTTCCCTCTTTCTCCCTTCTTCTCCTCTTCTTCCTCCTGTCCACAAACTCCACTCCCTTCTAGCACTGATGATGTAAGATAGTTGGGTGATGAAACTTCAACACTTCCACACTTCAATCCTGAGCTATAAATATCCTATCAGAACATTATTATTTCATGTTATCTATTTGAATGTATTACCACCTCACTGCAGTGGATTCATGTCTTCAAAGCAGCTCACACATACACACACATGTACAGACGTAAACACGCAACCACATATGCCCCATTGGCACTCGACGTCAGCTCTTGGCCTTCTGAAAAGTTTTCTGGGTTGCCCAAATGGCCCATGATTCCGGGGGGGGCAGTGGGGGGTCCCAGCAGACACTACTACCAGTTCGCTCAGTGGCGCACTGTTCGTGCATCACAGTACAACTAAAATTGCTCTGCACATGCGCAGAAGCAAAAAACAAGATGATGGCGCCTACAACCCCAGCAAGAGAACCGGTTCGGGGGGCGTGACAGGTCACCAAGTTACTACCAGTTCGGCCGAACCAGTCTGAACCGGTAGGAATCCACCACTGGGGGGAGAGGTGTTGTGCGGAGGGTTCATATGGGAAACCCCCCCCCCCCAAAAAATCTGGACAATCTTTCCTCTCCACCCTACTTTAACAGCCTTTGTTTTCAGGATTTGTTCAAACCGAAATTGCTCACTCCCATCCCCGTTGGGTAATTTGGCTGCTGCGGACCATCAAACCGTTCCTCCGAGGTGGGAAAAGTGGTGCCCAGACCTCCATCTACTGCGCCACCGAGGAGGGAATCGAGAGGCTGAGCGGGAGGTATTTCGTGGACTGCCTGCCGAAGGTGCCCTGGCCACAAGCCTGCGATGACCAGGTGGCCGAGAAGCTCTGGGAATTCAGTGAGTTGCTGCTGGGACTGACCACTTCAGACACGGAAAAACAGAGGCGGCATTTTGGGTAACTGAAAGTGGGCGTCCAATTACAGATAGTTCCTGATTCATAATCATTCATCTCGTGACCATTCAAAGCTATAACACCACTTTAAAAAAGTGAGTTACAGTTTTTGCACTTAGGACAGTCACACCATCCAAATTCGGGCACTTGGCCACCCACATGTATTTGTGACGGTTGCAGCATCCTGGCACCACGTGATCTGTCATTATCTGTGACCTTCCCAGCAGCCTTCCTACAAAGCAGAGGCAATGGGGGAAGCCAGACTCACTTAACGACTGAACGATTTGCTTAATAACTGACGTTGTTCACTTAACAACCATGGCCAAAAAAGTTGCAAAGTCGGGCGCAACTCATTTAACAACTGTGTTGCTTAGAAACAGAAATTCTGGTCCCAGTTGTGGTTGTACTTCCTGTAAACCAGGAGATGAAACTGTGGGGAATACAACCCCCCTCCCCCCCCCACACACACCGAGGGGTTTTTGGCACAGCTGAGACAAGCATTTAATTCCCGATAAAGTCATTGTGGAATTCATTGTGGGGATTAATAGCTGGAGTAGTGAAAGGTGGTACAACGAGTAAGCACACACAATTGTAGCTAATTACTTGAAGAGAGCTGGCCACTGCCTGAGGTAACCTGGGCTGTGATTGGTTGCTGAGAGTGAAAAGGGGGAGTTCCCTGGTTTCCCGCCTTTTTTTCTCTGCCTGCTGTGTGCACCCTGTGCTCTCTGATTTACCTCAGGATGTCCCTGCTGTGTTGATTTCTTGTTTTCTTTACTGTAAATATATTTACTTATACAAAACCAGTTCGTGTCAGTCTTTCTCACTCCATTTGGACACCGGCTGTGCAATTCCCTGACAGGTTATGGGCCGAGAAATGCACAAAGTGCCGGTAATATTTTTCTGAGGTAAAAGTTTCTTCGTGAACCTGTGGGAGCTTGAGGATGACTGGCCTGTGAGGACAGCGAGATGCTCTCTGTGACAGCAGGAGGATTTCATGTGGCTCCTCTTGGTGAAACAAATGATCTCTCATGGAGGCTAAAAATGGAGATGTTTCTGTAGAGGAAGATTTGTGGACTCTTTTAAGCAATCATCCAGTAGATCTCAATAAGGAGGGTCAAAGAAGAAATGAAAAAGCAGCTGGCATAATTTTGTGATTGGAAGATATCAAGTAATACTCGCATTAGCACTTAAACTTATACAATGCTTCATAGTGCCCAGAAAATTTTGCTCCGTACGCGTGCGCATTTACGCTTAAAAAGGTCTGCGCAGGCGCATTAAAAGGGGGGGGGATTACATTTTTTCAATGAAGATTGTTCTGCGCATGTGCAGAACAGAAAATAAACCTGAAGCGGTAGAAACCCACCCCTGCTTTACCGCCCTCTCTAAGCGGTTTACAGAGTCAGCCTATTGTCCCTAACAATCTGGGTCCTCATTTTACTCACCTCGGAAGGACGGAAGGCTGAGTCAACCTTGAGTTTGGGAGATTCGATCTGCAGACGGTGATCAGCAGAAGTAGCCTGCAGTACTGCACTCTAACCACTGCACCCCCATGGCTCATACAAGTAGTCCTCGACGCGTGACCATAATTGAGCCGCACATTTCTGTTGTTAAATGAGACATTGGTTAAATGCGTTTTGCCCCATTTTACAACTTTTCTTGCCAGAATTATGAAGTGAATCACTTCAGTTGATAAGATAGTAACCCAATTGTTAAATGTGGAGACTCTAGAAAGAGTGCAGAGAAGAGCAACAAAGATGATTAGGGGACTGTAGACTAAAAGATATGAAGAACGGTTGCAGGAACTGGGTATGTTTATTTTAATGAAAAGAAGGACCAGGGGAGACAGGATAGCAGCCTTCCAATATCTCAGGGGTTGCCCCAAAGAAGAGGGAGTCCAGCTATTCTCCAAGGCACCTGAGGGCAGAACAAGAAGCAATGGGTGGAAACTAATCACGGAGAGAAGCAACTTAGAACTGAGGAGAAATTTCCTGACAGTGAGAACAATTAATCAGTGGAACAAAAGTTGCCTTCAGAAGTTGTGAATGCCCCAACACTGGAGATTTTTAATAAGATGTTGGATAACCATTTGTTGTGGTGTAGAGTTTCCTGCCTAAGCAGGGGGTTGGACTAGAAGACCTCCAAGGTCCCTTCCAAATCTGTTATTCTACTCTACTCTACTGTAATTATGAGCTCTTTAACTCTTTAGCCTTTTGGAGGAAGAACAGAAAGTATTGGAAAGGAACATCGCACCTGGGGGAAGCAAAAGTAATTTACACCCCAGTAAATTCCAGGTAGATAAACGATGGGAGAGAAAGTAAAAGGATTGTAAAAGGCTGCTTTGCATGTGGAATCTACTCAGCATATCCAGAGACAATTGCCCCATCAGGAGATTAAAAGTTTCAAGCAGGAGAGAGGGAGCAGAAGAAGGAAGACACACAGATTTCTGCCGTGAAGGCAAAAACATGTGGTGTGGTTGTGGGATGGTGGGGCTAGTGAGCAGAAGGTTTCAAAAAATAAGCATTGTAACAAAACAGTTCAGCATATTCACCACTGCTTTGAATGTCTCTATATTAGCAAAGAGTCTTTTAAAACTTTAAAAGTGAAACTAATTAGTAAAGATCTGTTGGCTGGCTGTGAGGCAAAATAATTCACTCCCTTTCTTTGAAGTTTTGAAACTCCGTATAATTAGATAAACATTATTACTCAGCAATTCAACTGGCTCGTCACCATTTTAGACGCCTCTTTAAATAGATAAAATAACGGAAGAGGATCTTGTAAAAACAAAGAAGCTAGGATTTAAATAAACAATTAATGCTCTCGCATACGAATTCTGCTCGTTTTGAAATCAAGTAATTCAATCTTTGAACTGAGTGGGAGGGAGCTTACTTGGGGCTGCAGAGCAGTTCTGCCTTCAGCTGGCCCCCCTTCTCTTCACAGATACAGAAGCTGCAAAGATCAGAAAGGCAAATTTGCCTGACAAAACTTCTCTCCTTTCCCTTCTTTTCCCGAAGAGTAAGGTGTCTGTCAGATGTCTGGTAGGTGATCATCTTAACAGATAACGCGACTGGTAACACGGGAGCAGCTATGTTTAGCTGCTACCATCAGGAAGTCCCGCCCAGGAAGTCCCGTTTGATAAGGTTTTATGGGCACCAGACTTAGTTTCACAATTTCCTGAGTGAGCTTGCTTAGACCAGTGTTTCCCAACCTTGGCAACTTGAAGATGTCCGGACTTCAACTCCCAGAATTCCCCAGCCAGCGAATGCTGGCTGGGGAATTCTGGGAGTTGAAGTCCGGACATCTTCAAGTTGCCAAGGTTGGGAAACACCGGCTTAGACAATGAAGGTCGTGGGATAGTTTTTGCAAGGTCATAGAGGAAAACAGGGTGTGTGCACAACGCTTGAAACGGAACAATTTATATCCTTTGAACCGCAGGGAAACTGGTGGCAGTGCACGGACAATCTTTTCTAGTGAACCAGAGCGTAATGAGCATG
>NW_028261397.1:1209515-1242015 GCF_051295495.1 Thamnophis sirtalis | reverse complement strand
TTTTACTAATTTTTTTCATGTTCTGTGCATGCGCAGAACAAATAAGATTCAACTGCACACACGTGCATAGTGCGTGTCTGGTGTGCACACGAAGCCCACAGGCAGCAACCCACCCCTGGCATAAGCCATAGAAAAATGAAACCCTACACTCTGGGCAGAGAATAGAGTTGCTGAACGCAGGAACGGTTTGTTGCAATGCAAACTATGAAATATCTATTACTAACAGATGCAGGAATGAGTAAGCAAAATTGTGATGAGGTTATTTTAACCGCCAATTATTTGGTAAACTATGAAGTTCAGCAATTGTGTTGTTGTTTTTTTAATGTTGTACGCCGCCCTGAGTTCTTGGGAGACATATAAATCCAATAAACCAAACCAACCAAACCAATTAATGAAACTCCATATGACATGTTATATAAAAGGCATTTAGGAACATTTAGGAATCTTTGGCAGCAGTGCTCCGGTGCACATTCCCAAAACAATTATAGCAATAGCAGTTAGACTTATATACCGCTTCATAGGGCTTTCAGCCCTCTCTAAGTGGTTTACAGAGTCAGCATATTGCCCCCAACAACAATCCGGGTCCTCATTTTACCCACCTCGGAAGGATGGAAGGCTGAGTCAACCCTGAGCCGGTGAGATTTGGGCCACTTTCAGGCCTTCGTTCCATGCGCCTGTGTATTGAATGCTCATCCACTAGACAATTTCAGAATTGGCATCAGAGGGGGGTTCCTACCGGTTCGGACCGGTTCAGCTGAACCAGTAGTGGTTTGCCGGCCTGGGTCGCCGGGACCGGCAGTGACCCAGCCTGCCCTGAGGTGGCGCAGTGGCGCAGTGGTTAAAAGGTGGCGCAGTGGTTAAAAGCAGCACTGCAGGCTACTGCTAGATCAGCAGGTCAGCGGTTCAAATCTCACCGGCTCAGGGTTGACTCAGCCTTCCATCCTTCCGAGGTGGGTAAAATGAGGACCCAGATTGTTGGGGGCAATATGCTGACTCTCTGTAAACCGCTTAGAGAGGCCTGAAAGGCCTATGAAGCGGTATATAAGTCTACTGCTATTGCTATTGCTATTGCCCTGCTTCCGAACCGGTTCCCCAGTCGGTGTAGCATGTTCCCCCCACCTTTTTAAATGTTCTGCACATTCACAGACCTATTTATGGGCAACTGCGCATGCATGCAGACAGCGCGCACTGAACCAGCTTAATGCTGGCAGCAATCCACCCGATTGGCATGTAGCTTTTCCCAATCCTCATGTTCAGAAAAAGTTGCCGAATGTGAAATAATAACGTTTTTGTGTCCATCGGTAAATCTATATGCCTTTGATCCTGATTGATAACTTATCAATTTCAATTTCCTTGCCTTTGGCTGTCCTTTCCTTATAGTGAGCCGAGGTGG
The DNA here is from genome assembly GCF_051295495.1 of Thamnophis sirtalis. NCBI lineage: Eukaryota > Metazoa > Chordata > Lepidosauria > Squamata > Natricidae > Thamnophis > Thamnophis sirtalis. The sequence goes on along the minus strand of NW_028261397.1, from coordinate 1,240,622 downwards.
TGCAGTGGTTAAATGCAGCACTGCAGGCCACTTCAGCTGACTGCAGTTCTGCAGTTCAAATCTCACCGGCTCAGGGTTGACTCAGCCTTCCATCCTTCCGAGGTGGGTAAAATGAGGACCCGGATTGTTGTTGGGGGCAATATGCTGACTCTGTAAACCGCTTAGAGAGGGCTGAAAGCCCTATGAAGCGGTATATAAGTCTAACTGCTATGGCTATAATTGTTTGGGGATTGTTCCTAAATGCCTTTTATATAACATGTCATATGGAGTTTCATGACCTTGTTTATTTCTAGGCATTCCTAGATGTGTTGCTTGATTATCTTTTTCTAGATCTTCCCAGGAATTCATGTCAGGCTGATTGGTTTGTAGTTTCCTGGATCTGTTCTCCAATAAGCCAATGGGAGTGGGAGGCTGGGTTTACTCAATGACTATGGGGGGGGGGCATGATGGCGGTGCTCCAATACGTCAGCGGTTGTCACAAAGACAAGGGAGTCAAGCTCCTCTCCAAAGCCCCCGAGGGCAGGACAAGAAACAAGCGATGGAAACTAATCAAGGAGAGAAGCAACTTGGAACTAAGGAGAAATTTCCTAACAATGAGAACAATTTATCAGTGGAATAACTTGCCCCCAGAAGTTGTAAATGCTCCGACATTGTAAGTGTTTAAGAAGAGATTGGAGAACCATGTGATGCAATTGACACTTAACCATGGCAAAAACATTTGGCACAATTCACTTCACAACTACCTGGCTTAACAATGGGAATCCAGGTCCCAATTGCAGTCGTAAGTCAAGGACTAATTTGTGACCGGGGCAACCCAAAATGAAAAAGACCTCCCCCCCCCCCCCCCGGCTGCCTCATTGCTACCAATTCAGGCTACATGGACCAAACGGTTTAATTCCGAGTTCTGGGAGGGACCTCAAAGGTCATCTGCCCAGCCCTGCCAACCCCACTCCCTTCTAGCACTGATGACATTACCTAGTAAGGTAATGAAATGTCTCGAGGGGTGGGAAGGAGGAGCCCTTTTCAAGACTAAGCAAAACAGCCAGGATGGAGAAAATAAGAGACCAACAACTGGATGGAATTTCTTTATTTCTTTAAAACATTTTTTATGGCCGCCCATCTTCATAATCAACGCTGGGCAACTCGCCCTGAGAAAACCCACCACACTTTTTAAACCTCGGAAATTCAAAGCTTGGTCTCCGTCAAACAACTTCAGGGAAGTTTCCAGATTCCCTGCATTTTCACTCCCCCGGGTTAATTGGATGGCAGCTTTTGGTTACCCCAAATGCTTTCTCTGCCCCGTCCTATCTTAAGTGGTCAGTCCCAGCAGCCTCTCGCTGAATTCCCAGAGCTTCGTGGCTATGTGGCCATCGCAGGCCTGTGACCAGGGCTCCAAGTGCTGGCAGTCCTCGAAATACCGCCCGCTCAGCTTCTCAATGCCCTCCTCGGTGGCGCAGTAGATGGAGGTCTGGGCGCCTGCCTGGCAATCTTGCATGAACAACTTGGCGAAACAAAGGAACCAGTGTAGCCACCATGAATAGGAATGACCAAGTTTGGTTCTAACAGGTCCTAAAAGGAAAAGAGAGTTGGTTGTGCGGACGGTCTCGGATGGAAAGAAGCCCCATCCAGAGTGACCGAGAGGAAAGGTGGTTTTTAATTCTCCAATTGAAATGCAATTAGAAAGAGAAGAGAACGTTAACTAGGGAATCTTTGCGCGCACACATTTAGATCCGGCTTTGCTACTATAAGCACTTGGATTTTTAGTAAAAGTAACCTTTTCATGATGAATGGAGTTGAGAGGCAGGGGGTTGGACTACAAGACCTCCGAGGACCCTTCTCACTCTTCAGATTTTAGGATTTTGGACCAGAGGGGTGGTGGTGGGAGACACCTCCCTCCCCAGTTGAGCTCAATGGAGGAAACTCCCAGGGTGTCTCTGCAGAGGCGGTTGAGGGTGGGATGGGCTTCAAAAGTTTCAGCAACAGGTTCGCTACCCCATTGCTGGGTGGATGTGACCATGTGGGGCATGGCCCAGCTGGCCTCCTGCAACATCGGGAGGCATTTTTGGCCCTCACTGGCAATGTTCCCTCTAATTTTTTTTCAGTGTGAGCGGAAAAGTATAGTGTTTGAGCGGCATATTTTCATGCCTGAGCACCTAAGAGAGCCACAGTTTGAACTGCTGTCACGTCTGCTGGACATTTGCGCAACATACCAAGCGTCAAGCGCCGATTGCTAGCGAGGTTTCAGCCTGATGAATGCCAGGCATGAAAATGTGCTACTCAAACACTATACTTTTCCGCTCACCCTGAAAAAAAAAAGACTTCTGCTCAGCTTTTACATTGTTAGACTGGCTAGAGAGAGACATGGCACCAACAGGTCCTGGGTCCTGGCATTTTGCAGGCAACCTGTCCTCTCACATTCCTTTGGAATGCAACCCATCACATTTGAATTAGATTTTGCCAATTATCCTATTAAAAGATAACGCTATTATTCTAAAATACAACTAACTCGATATTAAAAACTGTAAATATGTAATGCTGATAAATAATAGCAGTAATTATTTAGTATGATTAAAATCAGTATTGATATATCAATATAATATCTATCGAAATTGACAATATACACTAAAATAACAATACAAATATATAATGTGGAATATAATATGTAATAAATATAATATATAAATGCAACATAAATGTAATAAAATAATTTATCATGAAACTCTCCCCCTTTAAAGTAGTAAGATCAATTAAATAGTCTAGCAAGTTTGGACAATATGCTATATGTTATGTTACTTAAGTATATACCTCAGAATCAGATACAACATCCACATCATTTCCAACTGAGTCAATAAAATCATATGCCATGCCAAAACTATTTTAAATAAAGATATGAAATTAATCAAGTATTGCATTTATTTTTCAAAATGAATGTACAATTTTTTTATTATTTAAGTTTTGTACCCTATATTTTCTAACTAACGTTAACTTTAAAAAGATGTTACATCAGACTACAATGCAAGTAATTAAATGAAGACTAAAATAAGTCTTGGCATATTGAGCTTTTTATATCTCTTTCTTATATTTCTTCCTTAGTTGAGAACTTGCTCCTCAGCTTACTTACGCATTAACTGTTTGTTGCTTTTATGGTTTATTCATTCACTGCTCCATCTTCAGTTTTTTTCACAGGGGGCAGGGCTTCCTTCCTTCCTTCCTTCCTTCCTTCCTTCCTTCCTTCCTTCCTTCCTTCCTTCCTTCCTTCCTTCCCTCCCTCCACTCCTTTGGCCACCAATTTTGATCCAATTCTCTCTCTCTCTCTCTCTCTCTCTCTCTCTCTCTCTCTCTCTCTCTCTCTCTCTCTCTCTCTCTCTCACACACACACACACACACACACACACACACACACAAACACACACACACACACACAGAGACGTTCTTTGGGGGGGGTTGAATTACTCCGCCTCACTGCGCAAAGTCGGCTCAGCATGTGTTCGGCCCCCACTTACGCCGAATCAAATCCGCGGCCGGCGGGACCAGGGGGTTGCATTTCAAAGCCGCCAGTCCTCTTGCTTCTTCTCTTTCACCAGCAAAGCTCCCGCTGGCTTCCCGGCCCATGGCTTTGGTGCCTGTCCCTCCACGTGGAGCCCCTGAGCTGGCCCCCGCGTTATCCCTCCCCCTTCCTCCTCTGCCGTGCTTTTGAGGCCGCGGGAGCTAGTAGGAAAGCGGCGGAGGTGGAGACGGCGGCAGGGATAACCCAGAGCCCAGCTGAGGTGCTCCGAGTGGAGTCAGCTGGGCTCTGGGTTACCCCTGCCGCCGCCTCCACCTCCGCCGCTTTCCTACTAGCTCCCGCGGCCTCAAAAGCACGGCAGAGGAGGAAGGGGGAGGGATAACGCGGGAGCCAGCTCAGGTGCTCCGCGTGGAGAGGCACCAAAGCCATGGGCCGGGAAGCCAGCGGGAGCTTTGCTGGTGAAGGAGAAGAAGCAAGAGGACTGGCGGCTCATCAAAACAAGACTGGGGAGGTCCTTTGCGGGAGGCCAGTTCTAGCCGCCTGCAAAGGACTTCCCCACGTTTGCTTTGGTAGAAATCTCTGCGCGGCAGTTAGAAACTTCTGCGCGGGGATTTCTTTCCACGTGCGCGGCCGCGCACGCGCGCACCTTAGAGGGAACAGTGCTCACTGGGCTCTAGAGGCTTTCCTTGAGCCTCCAGGAGGGTGAAAACCGCTTCTCCTATGAAGCGGTATATAAGTCTAACTGCTATTGCTATATTGCTATTCTGGAAGGCTCATTTTTTGCCCTCCCCAGAGGGACTTACAGAACCTCCAGTAACCCCTTTTTTGCCCTCCCTGAGCCTCCGCGCCGGCCCCCCACTTACCTTGCATGATGAAAGGACCACCTGCAGACTCCTGGGAGGAGAGGGGAGGGGCGGGAGGGCAGGGTGAGGTGGGTGGAGCCAGCCAGGGGTGGCATTTGGGGTTTCGCCGAACTGGGCGGAATCCTAGCTAGAGGATTGCCCGAATCCATGTGAACCCCCCGCAGCTCACCCCTGGTCGAGGGAGTCTCCAGTGGGAGAAAAATGCTTGGCAGAGCCCCAGGCGGACCTGGGGAGGGGGGGGCTCCATTTGGGCCGCCTCGGAGCCAGGCTTCCACTCACCTGGGTTAACTGCATAGCAGGTGACGTTGGTTCCTTCCAGCCGCTTCGCCAACTCTCTTGCATGGAGAATGTTGGCTAGTTTGCTGTTGCCGTATGAATGCAGAGCCTTCCACATTCCCTTTGCCGGCTTGGGGATGGTCCGAAAGTCAATTTTCCCAAAGAAATGCCAACTTGAGGCCAGAATTACGATCCTGCTCGGGGCGCAGCGCTTCAGCCGGTCCAGGAGCAGGTGGGTCAGCAGGAAGTGGGCCAAGTGGTTGACCTGGAAGCCCTCGTCAAAGCCATCAGCGGTTTGACGAGCCTGGAAATCTCCTGCCGGATAAATAAGCGGATTACGGGTAGTCCTCGGCGAACAATGTGATAATTCAATGTTACAACAGATGCAATTACCAAAGGGACTAACGATCCATTTCCAAAGTTCAAGTGGCTCCCCCTTTTGGTCACATGGCCACATTTTGGGTGCTTGGCAAATGGCCTGCAACATGTCGAGTGACCATGATTTGGAACGTTTTGTCAAAAAAGGCACTTGCTTGCAATTTTTAGCAAAATCACCTGATAGTGAACAACCAGTTCGTTTAACAACCACATCAAAAGAAGCTCAGAAAAATCATAGTCACATCACAGCTTACAAAAATAATTGGCAGACCCACCAGGGTGTTGACTTGTAACGCTTCTCCATTTGGTGTCGGGGCTGTGCTCAGCCACCGCATGCCCAATGGAACCGTGGCGCCCATCGCCTACCACTCGAGGACCCTGTCAGCTGCCGAGCAGAACTACAGCCAACTGGACCGTGAGGTTCTGGCTGCGATAGCTGGTGTTAATCGGTTCCACAAGTACTTGTATGGCCGTGACTTTGAAATCATCATGGACCATAAACCACGGTTGGGTCTCTTGGCTGGGGACCGGCCTACCTCAGCATCACTGTCACTGCGAATGACTCATTGGACTATTTTCCTTGCGGCCTACAGCTACTTTACTTTAATAAGATTTGTATGCCGCCCACTCCCATTGGGACTCTGGGCGGCTCACAACAAAGTAAAAACAATTAAAATATTAAAAATACAATGTTAAAAATTAATACAACATCCATACCATCAGGTGGGGCTGGAACTTAATCAACAGCCCCAGGCCTGCCGGAATAGCCAGGTCTTGATCGCTTTACGGAAGGCCGGGAGAGTGGTGAAGGTCTGGATCTCTGCGGGTAGCTCGTTCCACAGGGCCGGTGCAGCTACAGAGAAGGCCCTCCCTTGGGGAGCCGCCAGCCGGCATTGTCCGGTCGACGGCACCCGGAGGAGGCCCAACCTGTGTGATCTTATTGGTCATTGGGAGGTGAATGGCAGGAGGCGGTCTCTCAGGTAGCCAAGTCAAATACCATGTAGGGCTTTAAAAGTAACGACTAGCACCTTGAAGCGGGTCCGGAGACCAATGGGAAGCCAGTGCAGCTCGCGGAGGATAGGTGTAACATGGGTCATCGACCGGGCACCACTTTGGGGCATGCTGATGCTCTCAGCCGGTGCTACAAGAACTGCTTACCCCCAGATTCAACTGGCAAACTTATACGCTTTAGTGTAGGGGATCGAGTTTATGCCCGCAATTAGGCTGGGGGCCCCCTCTGGATTCCTGCCACAGTTACAGGAATTACCGGACCTCGCTCATATCAATTGGAGGTCAAGGACGGTAGAACATGGGGATGGCATATTGACCAACTCTGAGGCCGTCTCTCCCAATCCAATCTTAGGCAGCCAGAGGTAACTCCTACCCGAGTTAGCCAAAGCCCCACCCAAAAGGAGCACGAACTCACTCCTTCCACAGACTTCTCAAGCCCGAAGGTACCGGGGTATTTATCTGGTGAAGTTGCAGGGCTGCAGCGAGTTCCGAGCAAACCGGCTCCAGAATCTCCAGCCGCGCCCTGTGGAAAGTTCCAGGAGTTTCCACCAGGTGAAGCCAGAGAGACAACAGGTCCATCCGACCCGACTAAAGATCCAGCACCAACTGAACAATGCTGGTCTGGGTGAGCCACCAGAAAACCCGCCTACCTGCGTGAGTACGTTACAAGCTGGACGAGCCCAACTAAGAGGGGAGAGGTGTTATATGCTGACAGACAGTATGGTAGTTTCCACTCAGGTCCTCTGTTCCAGCGGGAACAATACTTGAATGTGATTGGTTGAGAGATCTGACAGCTCCCTATAAAAGGGCCAGACAAAGTCTTTGATGGATTGTACACAGTTGTCACTTAATAAAGAACTGTTTGTTGCTGAAGCCTGAAGTCTGAAGTCCATTCACCCTATCTAACAGAGAGCAACGCCGGAGACAGCCACTAGCTTCCCTCTTCCTCGCCCAGAGACCCTGGGGGGGAGGGTCTGCTCTGTACCCACCTGCGTTGTTGATGAGGATGTCCAGACGGGGCTCCGATTCTAAGAAGGTCTGCGCAAAAGCTCGCACGGAGTCCAGGCTGCCCAGATCCAGGATCATCAGGATCACCTCCGAGTTCCCACTTTCCTGGAAAAGGAGCGGAAGGAATCCTGAGCCTCGGGATTGGGAGCAGTTTCCAAGACAGATCCCGACTTACTCACCTTCTGCATAGATCTGCTCACCTCCTGTCAATCTCCCTGGGTGGTGCGTAACAAAACAATGCAGGCAATCCTTGACTTATAACCATTCATTTAGCGAACATTCAATGAACGATGCCAATGAAAAAAGAGTGATTTATGACCAGTCCTCACACTTTCAACCCTTATAGCTCCCCCAGGGTCATGTGATCAAAATTTGGGTGCTTGGCAACTGCAATATTTCCGATGATTTCAGTGTCCCAGGGTCATATGATCACTATTTGTGATTGTTCCAAGAGGATTCAGACAAGCAAAGTCAATGGTGAGAGGAGCTGAATTCACTTAACAACCACGTGATTCACTTAAGAACTGTAGTGATTTGCCTAAGAACTGTGGCATATAAATTGGGTCTGGTTGACTTAACAACTGTCATGGCTGCCTCTGTACAATCCCTAGGAAAGAAAAACCCTCGACTCCATAGAATGAGAGAAAAGGTGCTTTTACTAGGAAAGAACTGAATACAGCTAACTCAGGCAAGATCTGAAGCAAAAACATGCGAAGCACCAAATTGAAACAAACCCTAGAACCCACCCTACCAGTAACCAGGCAACCAGAGTTCAATCATTGACCAAGAAGATGTTTTGATCTCGGATTCAGGTGCACCGTTCCTTCCTTCTGCATACCGTCCGACAGTCGGCCTTGAGGATGGTACTCCAGGGGTGAAATGCTACCAGCTCTGTTCACCCGAACTGGTAGTAAAAAATGCTTTAAAAAGTAAAAAAAAATTGGCTTTGTAAAAGTTGAGGATAACTTGTTTAAACAAATAAGAGATCAAAGCTCAATGCATATAAAGAGGATATACAATGTATTAATACAGATGGATTCTGAAACGGAACTGATTAAGGACTGTATGATAAAATGGGCTCAGAATATTGAGGAACCAATAATGCTGGACACATGGGAAAGAATTTGGGTAAGAAATGTGAAGTTTACACAAGCACAAAACCTGAGAGAAAATTTTTATAAGATGTTTTATAGATGGCATTTAGATCCCAAAAAGCTCCCTTCTATGTATCCGAATGTTCAGCCTAAATGTTGGAGATGTGGTTCTCTTGATGCTACATATTTTCATATATGGTGGACACGTCGCAATGTTAAGGCATTTTGGATAAAAATATGGTGGATCCTGCAAAATATCTTCAAAAGAAGGATAAAATTCACCCCCCAGCTGTTTTTACTAGGTATATGTATTGACTTTACAGCAGCAGAGATTAATTTGGTTCTGTATTTAATAACGGCAGCAAGACTCTTGGTGGCGCAATACTGGAAGAAGAAAGACCTGCCTACAATTCAAGAATGGACTTTGAAAGTTATAAACTTAGCCGAAATGGCAAAAATTTCAGCATATCTGAGAACGTATCTTAGCCAAACCCGTTTTGATCTTTTTCCCTTTGCCAATGTTTCTTTTGCTTTTGCCGAGAAGATGAAGCCCTTTTCTACGGCTGTGCTGTCATTCTGGTTGATGCAACTGAAGAGAGGGCTATTTCTAAACCAATCAAATTTTGCTTTGAATTTCCCTGTGGTGCAGGGGTGAGATTCAAACGATTCAACAACCGGTTCTCTGCCCTAATGATTTCTTCCAACAACCAGTTCACCAAACTGCTTGGAAAGTTAACCAACCGGTTCTCCCGAAGTGGTGCGAACTGGCTCAATCCCACCATTGCTGTGGTGCTAACTATAAAAGTAAATGTAATCCGTTTCTCAGGGTCCCCCCCTTTTCATAGAGTGTCCTAATCAATTGCTCTTAAATGACCTTCTGACTTGGATGTTTACCGGGAAAGGTAAACCGAGGCAGAATGCCATATTGAGCCATCAGTAAATTGGCCAATGCTGCTGCAACAGCCTTCCCCTCCCCTTCCCCCCCTCCTCGCTCTTGCTACTCATTATCCATCGTCTGCTGCCCCACAGGGAGACATTCTGCAACCATACCCTAGGTTGGGCCAGTTACCACTTCAGTCATTCCCGAATTTTCGAACTTTGGACTTTTGGACTCTTCCCCGCACGCCTCTCCTGCCTCCTTTCCCACCCCTTCCACCATTGCTCTTAATAGCAATAGCAATAGCAGTTAGACTTATATACCGCTTCATCGGGCTTTCAGCCCTCTCTAAGCGGTTTACAGAGTCAGCATATTGCCCCCAACAACAATCCGGGTCCTCATTTTACCCACCTGGGAAGGATGGAAGGCTGAGTCAACCCTGAGCCGGTGAGATTTGAACAGCCGAACTACAGAACTGCAGTCAGCTGAAGTTGCCTGAAGTACTGCACTCTAACCACTGCATTTAACCACTGCACCACCTCGGCTCTTTCTTAATGCTGTCCTGTTTCATCTATGCCCCCTTGGGACTGTGCCACTTTGGACTAATGGTGAGAAAGAGAAGGGAGGTGAGGCCTTGTAGTGCCTCCTGTTTTAATTTGGCATTCCAGAGACATCAGGGACATTATTCCATCAGCCCTCGGTTTTTACAATCGTCATCTACTCCACCGTTCACCGGACTGGACTTTTTGTACATCCACCTACGAACTGTACCCGAATTCCTTTAATAGCTGCGCAATTCTTTTTTGTATGGGGAGTGCGAGTGGTACGTATGTATTGATTGAATGATCCCCCACTTTTGACTGTGTAACCCCTTTTTTTATATTATATTGTTGTATTTTAAATTTTTGTGGGGGTGTGAGTGAGTGAGTGTCTCAGTGTGTGAGCGAGATTGGGATGGAAACCGGGTTCCCCCACACTGAGTGCTTGCAGAAGTGTCGGGGGGGACCTGTGCCTGTTCCAATCTCAGGATGATTGACTCAAAGGGCCTGTCGGGAAATGCGGGGGCTATGGGGGTGGGGGGTGGGGCACTATGGACATGGGAGTGGGCCGGAGCATTACGGTCTTAACCGGGAGGGGCAGATATGGAGGAGACTTTAGGGCTGGCCATTACCGGGGAAGGAGGGCTCGCTACGTTACAGAGATCCCTCCTTCCGGCCCTATGAGTCCCACTCCAAGGCCAGATGGTGCGAGTAATCAGGACCCTGGTCTTAGGCTGCTGTCGCTAAATGCCAGGTCTGTAGTTCACAAGGGTCCCCTCGTTCGGGACTTAATTTTAGACGAGAGGGCAGACCTGGCATGTATTACTGAAACCTGGCTGGGCCCGGAGGGAGGAGTCCCCCTCGTAGAGATGTGCCCAGAGGGCTTTCAGGTGCTTCATCAGCCACGAGCCCAGGAAAGGGGTGGGGGTGTGGCCATTGTTGTCCGAGAGTCTCTAGTACCTCGTAGGATCCCTGCTCCGGAGCTTGTCGGGTGTGAGTCCCTGCTGGTGAAATTGGACCTCAAGGGTCAAGTGGGTCTGCTGTTAACGTACCTGCCTCCCAACAGCGTTGCAACAGCCCTCCCCTCGCTCCTCGAGCGGGTAGCCAAGCTGGCAGTTGAGTTCCCCAGGCTTATGGTTCTGGGAGATTTCAATTTGCCTTCGCTCGGTGAACACTCTGATGGAGCGCAGGAGTTCATGGCTTCCATGACAGCCATGGGCTTGACCCAAGTAATCCGGGGCCCAACTCACTCGGCGGGTCACATGCTCGACCTCGTATTTCTCTCGGAGCAGTGGAGTTGTGACCTTGGTCTGAGGGGTAGTGAGACCTTACCCCTGTCATGGTCGGACCACTACCTACTGAGGCTTGACTTTCGGAGACCAAACCCCCACTGTAGGGAGGAGGAACCGACCAGGTGGTTCCGCCCCAGGCGACTTATGGACCCGTTGGGTTTTCAGACGGAGCTTGGGGTTATTCCTGATACTCTCGCCCGCAGTCCGGCGGAGACTCTGGTTGCTGCTTGGAATTCAGCAGCGACAGAGGCTCTTAACCGGATTACGCCTTTACGGCCGATCCGAGGCAGTGGATCCAGGAGGGCCCCTTGGTTTACTGAGGAACTCCGGGAGATGAAGCGCCGAAAGAGACGCCTAGAGCACCGATGGAGATCCAGTAAGTCCATATCGGACCGAGCACTTTTAACATCCAGCATCAGAGTCTACATCCGGGCAATTAGGACCTCAAAAAGAACATACATTGCCTCTCTGATTGCTTCCGCTGAGTCACGCCCAGCCGCCTTGTTCAGGATAACCCGTTCCCTGCTAAATAGGAGGGATACGAGCGATCCTTTGCAGTGCAGAGCTGAGGACTACGTCCAATTCCTCGCGGATAAAGTTGCTCGGTTTCGGGCAGACCTGGACTCCAATCCCGCAGAACCAGCTGAGGCAGCAAGGGATAATCTGGTAGGACATCACTGGATTGATTTTCAAGCTGTTAGCCCTGAGGACGTGGACAAGGCCATGAAAGCTGTAAGTGCCTCCACATGTGTACTGGACCCGTGCCCCTCCTGGCTGGTTGTTAACAGCAGGGAGGTGATACGGGGCTGGATCCAAGTGGTTGTTACCGCCTCCCTTCGGGAGGGGGTCTTTCCCCCCGCATTAAAGGCGGCAGTGGTGAGACCCCTCCTGAAGAAACCATCTTTGGATCCAGCCGTCCTAAACAACTATCGTCCAGTCTCCAACCTCCCCTTTGTGGGGAAGGTTGTTGAGAAGGTGGTGGCCTTTCAGCTCCAGCGGTCCTTGGAGGAAACCAGTTATCTAGATCCCTTCCAGTCGGGTTTCAGGCCTGGCTACAGCACGGAAACCGCTTTGGTCGCATTGATTGATGATCTCTGGAGAGCCAGGGATGGAGGTCATGCCTCCATTCTAGTACTCCTTGACCTCTCTGCGGCTTTCGAAACCATCGACCATGGTATCCTTCTGCGACGACTGCGGGAGGTGGGGGTGGGAGGCACTGTCTGGCAGTGGTTCTCCTCTTACCTCTCGGACAGGTCGCAGTCGGTGTTGGTTGGAGGGCAGAGATCGACCCCTAGGCCCCTAACATATGGGGTGCCGCAGGGTTCGGTCCTGTCCCCCCTCCTTTTTAATATCTACATGAAACCGCTGGGTGAGATCATTCGACGGCACGGGATAAAATACCACCAGTATGCGGACGATACACAGCTGTATCTGTCCGCCCCGTGCCAACTCAATGAAGCGATGGACGTGATGTGCCAGGGCCTCGAGGCTGTTAGGGACTGGATGGGGGTTAACAAGCTTGTACTCAATCCAGATAAGACCGAATGGCTGCTGTGCTTCCCTCCTACTAATTGGCCAAGTGTTCCACCTCTCAGGCTGGGGGGTCAAATAGTACGCCCCTCAGATAGGGTCCGCAACTTGGGAGTCCTCCTGGACCCACAGCTGACTTTTGAACACCATTTGTCAGCTGTGACCAGGGGGGCATTTGCCCAGGTTCGCCTGGTGCACCAGTTGCGTCCCTACCTGAACCGGGAGGCTCTCACAACAGTCACTTGTGCCCTTGTGACCTCTAGACTGGAATACTGCAACGTGCTCTACATGGGGCTGCCCTTGAAGAGTATACGGCGACTTCAGCTTGTCCAGAATGCAGCCGCGTGAGTGATCGTGGGTGCGCCTCGGTTCACCCACGTAACACCTATCCTCCGCGAGCTGCACTGGCTGCCTGTTGATCTCCGGGTACGCTTCAAGGTGCTAGTTGTCACCTACAAAGCCCTTCATGGTATTGGATCTGGGTACTTGAGAGACCGCCTACTGCCAATTACCTCCACTAGACCAATTAGATCCCACAGACTAGGCCTCCTCCGAATTCCATCAGCCGGCCAGTGTCGACTGGTGACTACCCGGAGGAGGGCCTTCTCTGTGGCTGCTCCGACCCTCTGGAACGAACTCCCTGTGGAGATTCGTACCCTCACCACCCTCCAGGCCTTCCGCACAGCCCTTAAAACCTGGCTGTTCCGACAGGCCTGGGGCTAAAGACTCGCTGCCCCACTTCGAATGGTATGATTGTTGTGTTTTTTAATCCATGTATGGTTTTATGTTTTTTGTAACTTTGTTTGTTTTTCCTTCCCTTTGAGTTGTGAGCCGCCCTGAGTCCCTTTAGGGAAAAGGGCAGCATACAAATAAATTAAAATGAAAAAAAAAATGAAAATGAAATGAAATGAGACTCAATGTCGGTATTTGTTATAATGTTTGCAAACACACTAGCTGGTTGCATATCTAGGAAGCAGACTTCAGTTGCCGTTTCCACAGCTGAAGCAGAATTCATAATGTTATCAGGATTGTGTTCAGAGATAACGTGGTATATACAATCATTAAATGCTGTGCAGGAATAAATCGGAGGGGTGTTAAGATATTGAGCTTAATAGCTGGAAGAGTAAAGTGTACAGTTGTAGTTGGGTGCCGGCTCCTGCCTGAGGCAATCTGCACTATGATTGGTTGCTGTGGGTGTAAAGGGGGCGTTTCCCCCTTTTCCCGCCTTTTTCCTCTGTGGGCTCTGAATGTTGTTTGCTACTGAGGCTCATCGGAACTGTTGGGAGATTGAATTGAGTAGCTGGAAGAGTAAAGTGTACTATGGTAGTTGATTGGTTGGAGAGTGCTGGCTCCTGCACGAGGCAATCTAAGCTATGATTGGTCGCCTAGGTATAAAGGGGGAGTTTCCCCTTTTTCCCGCCTTTTTCCTCTGTGGGCTCTGAATGCTGTTTGATTTACCTCATGATGTTCCTGTGTTGCTGACTATCTTGTCTGCTGTGCATGTAGATTTATTTATTTATTGTTATTTATTTATTAACCACATTTATATGCCGCCCAATCCCGAAGGACTCCGGGCAGCTTACAAAAATAAAGAGAGAAAAAAAAACACATAACGAAACACATAACGAAAGAAACGGTTTAAAACAGCAACACCTCATACATTCATTCTAATCGGGGCCGGACATCAACAGTGAGGTCAACAGCCCCAGGCCTGCCGGAACAGCCAGTTTTTACAGCTTTCCTGAAGGCCATGGGTATGGTCCGGATCTCTGGGGGTAGCTGGTTCCAAAGACTCGGAGCAGCCACAGAGAAGGCTCTCCTCCGAGGGCCCGCCAGCCAACACTGTCTGGCTGATGGCATCTGAAGGAGGCCCAATCTGTGGGATCTTACTGGCCACTGGGAGGTATGTGGCAGTAGGTGGTCTCAAAGGTGTTAGATGTTAAATATATTAATACAATACAATAGCAGAGTTGGATGGGACCTTGGAGGTCTTCTAGTCCAACCCCCTGCCTAGGCAGGAAACCCTAAACCATTCCTGACAAATGGCTATCCAACCTCTTCTTAAAGACTTCCCGTGTTGGTGCATTCACAACTTCTGGAGGCAACTTCTGTTCCACCAATTAATTGTTCTCACTGTTAGGAAATTTTAGGACGTGAAAGGATGATCTCATCGCAATCACACCAGAAGCAGTTAGATAGTTTAATATCAAATTACAAGTAATCCTCAACGTACCACCACCTCTGAGCCCCAAATATCTGTGGGTAAGCAAGATAGTTGTTAAATAAATTTTGCCCCAATTTACGACCTTTCTTGCTACAGTTGTTCAGCAAATCACTGTGGTTTTTTAGTAACAAGGTTGTAAATTGAATTCCCCATTGTCTTTATCGGAAAGTTGCAAAAGGGGATCCTATGATGCTGGGACACTGCGACCATCAAAATCAGAGGTCTCTTGCTGCCAGTTCGGCCCGGATCGAACGGACTGGTAGTAGCGGCAGCAGGAGGCTCCGCCCACCTGCCTGGACGCTTCTGCGCATGCACAGAAATGTGGCCCGTGCAGGATGTCTGAATTTTGATCATGTGAACATGGGGATGCTGCAAAGGTTGCGCGAAAAATGGTACCGTCAATTTTTTCAGTGCCGTTGTAATTCTGAACAGTCACTAAATGAATTGTGAAGGACTACCTGTATAACCTCTATCCCATTGTGACTCTATGGGCCCATATTATGGAGATTTTATCATAATTGTACCTTAACTTAATATTTTACCTCCTCTGTTGTATTTTCCACCATTTGATATACATGTATTTGGTGGTGCTTTATTTAAACATACGTTTGTCTTTGTGCATATATGTTTATTACTCTTATAGTGTGTTTTATCCGTGTTGTGTATCAAAGATCACATGCTCTCTTTAGATGCCATACGCTAAATCAGTGTTTCTCAACCTTGGCAACTTGAAGATGTCTGGACTTCAACTCCCAGAATTCCTCAGCCAGTGAATGCTGGCTGGGGAATTCTGGGAGTTGAAGTCCAGACATCTTCAAGTTGCCAACGTTGAGAAACACTGTGTTTTCCATGAGGAAAACACCTGGATGCAGAAGAAAGGAGGAAATAAGAGAACCGCACGCCAGGCACTTACCCGTCGGATGTCATACACAGCCGATTCTCCTCTCGCTTTGTTGCGACATGCCAGAATGACGCGGGCGCCTCTCCGGGCCAGATCCACCGCCGTGGCCTTCCCGATCCCAGTATTTCCACCTAGGAAAGGGCAGAGAAAGGATTCACCGAGATCGCCCAGCCATTGATGGGGATCCAGGAGCTGAGTCTGTATTCGTGCTTGTAGTTGTTATGGTGTCACACGGTGAAACATTTCTCTGGCAGTGTTTCTAAACCTTGGCAACTTTAAGTCGGGTGGGCTTTCCCCAATTTAAATTCCCAGAATTAAAAGCAAGTGACAACTTGAAGACGCCCGTGTTGAGAAACTCTGACTCAGGGCATGTATTTCACAACTGCTTCAGAGTGGTCTTACATCCACAAAGAAGAATGGCTTAAAATTATTCAGATGTAATACAGGTAGCTGTTCTGTCCCCCCTTCACGGCTCGTTAACAAACGGCAGGCAGACAAAATTAAAAGGACTTTTCTTTATCAGTTCTTGGCTCAGACTGGCTTCGAGCCCAAAAATAACATAAATACAGTCTTTGACCAGATAACGGAATGAAAACAAATCTTTCCTACGGCAACACAATTTGAACAAAACGAAAGCAAAACACTTCTTCCAAAGTCTCTATGAATCAGGGTTACAAAAATACAAAGCACTTATCCAAGTGAATCTTACATAAACCACGACTGATGATCAAACAATGTTGAACGAACCAAGGAACGTTGACTCCTGCACCAGGGCGTGGCACCATCCGTCCTTTTATCCCCAGAATATGCCCCTAACGAGCCCCAGCTGCATAATGAATCTTGTATCCCCAAAAAGACTCACAGAAGACATCTGCTGAGTCACAACAGTAGTCCTCGACTTACAAACCATTCTTTTAGTGACTGTTTGAAGGTACGAAGGCACTGAAAAATGGGATGTACAACCATTTTTCACAGGATCCCAATATTTCAAACATGTTCATGGCCACTGATTCTTCCTGTCGTAGGCCAGAATTGGGTAAAACCAACCCTCCACAGGAACCCACCATCTGCAGGACAGTTGGAGTACAGCTCAGCATTCCTGGTCAAGAGCCTGTGAGTTACGATGTGTGCTACACGCACATGCGCATAGTTACAAAAAAGCTTCTGCGCATATGCAGAAGCAAAAAACAAGACGGCAGTGCCTACGGCACCACTGATAGAACCTGTTCAGGGGCCTGGCAGGCCAAGTTACACCTACTCGGCTGAACCAGGCCGAACAGGTAAGAACCCACCTCTGGTTACGATCCTGGCAGCATCCCTGTGGGTCTTTGAAAGGGCCGCTTTGTAGTGAGATGAGCGGCAAATAAGTCATAAGAAATGAAAGGCTTTTCAAAAATGGGATGCAATATTCTAGGAAATATATTAAAAAGGCAGAGTAGAATATTTCCCCTAAAAGAGGAATAGAAATCTTAAGACTTCTATTTCCCCGACAGTGAGAACAGTTACCATAACAGAGACCCTTGTTGGAAGGGGCCTCAGAGATCTTCTAGTCCAGCCCCCCCCCCCCCGGACTTAAAGCGAGAGTCCTTATTATACATCACAGACAAATGAAGACCAAGAGCAATGGAGCCTCCACAACTCCAGGACGCGAGCTATTCCGTTGATTGCTGCATTTTTCAGAGTATAAGACGCACCCTTTTCCCTCAAAAAAGAGGCTGAAAATCTGGATGCGTCTTATACACCGAATACAGCATTTTTTTTCTTCCCGAAGCCCCGCCCACTTCACCAAAATGGCTGTGCATACCCTTATGGAGGCTGGGGGGTTGGGGAGGGCAGAAATGAGCGAAAACCTGGCCATTTCCCCCCCCCTCCCCAGCCACCAGCAGCACTTTATAAGCCTCCATAAGGCTATGCATGTAGTTTTTTTGACAAAAACCGGGCCCGTTTTTGTGAAAAAGAGACAATTTTTTGGCTCGTTTTTGGCCCCCCAGTCCCTCAGGAGCACTCTGCAAGCCCCCCCCCCCCGCCTTCAAGGCTATTCACGCCTTTTTTTGAGAAAAAAGGGCCCATTTTGGGGAGGTTTGCAGAATGCAAAAACTTTTTTTTCCTTTTGGAAAGCTCTTTAACTGATGAGAATTACATTGATCAAGTGCTGTGCCAGTAGAAACACCCACCTATCTACTGTATTTCTATCTCTCTTTCTCTCTCCCTATCCCTCTACCTACCTACCTACACACACACTCTCTCCCTACATACTTACTGTATCTCTCTCTCTATCCCTTTATCTACCTACCTAACTACTTTCTCTCTATCCCTCCCTATCTACTGAATTTCTCTCTCTCTGTCCCTCTACCTACCTACACACACTCTCCCTCCATACCTACTGTATTTCTCTCTCTCTCTCTATCCCTTTATCTACCTACCTGCCTAACTACTCTCTCCCTCCCTCCCTATCTACTGTATTTCTCTCTCCCTCTCTCTATTTCTCTCTCTATCCCTTTATCTACCTACCTATCTACCTACCTAACTACTCTCTCTCTATCCCTACCTATCTACTGTATTTCTCTCTCTTTCTCTCTTTCTATCCCTCTACCTACCTACCTACACACACTCTCTCTCCCTACATACCTACTTACCTCCCAAGGACCAACAAGATCGCACAGGTTGGACCTCCTCCGGGTGCCGTCAACCGGACAATGCCAGCTGGCGGCTCCCCCAGGGGGAGGGCCTTCTCTGTTGCTGCGCCGGTCCTGTGGAACCATCTACCTGCAGAGATCCGGACCCTACCCACTCTCCGGCCTTCCGTAAAGCTGTCAGGAACGGGCTGTTCCCGCAGGCCTGGGGCTGTTGATTGATATCCAGCCCTGCCTAGATGGAATGGGTGATGTGAATTTTAATATTGTATTTTTTATTTTTATTTTTTAAATTTTTAAATTTTTCTTTGCCTTGTTGTGAGCCGCCCAGAGTCCCAATGGGAGTGGGCGGCATACAAATTCTATTAAACTTGGAAACTTGGTATTTCTCTATATTTCTCTGTATTTCTCTCTCTCTCTATCCCTTTATCTAACTACCTACCTACCTGCCTAATTACGCTCTCCCTCCCTACTTATCTACTGTATTTTTCTATCTCTCCCCCTCTCTCTCTCTATTTCTCTCTCTATCCCTTTATCTACCTACCTACCTACCTACCTACCTAACTAACTAACTAACTAACTAAACTAACTAACTAACTACTCTCTCTCTATCCCTACCTATCTACGTACTGTATTTCTCTCTCTATTTCTCACTCTCTATCCCTCCACTTACCTACCTACTTACTCTCTCTCTCCCTACCTACCTACTGTAGTTCTCTTTTTCTCTCCCTCTCTATCCCTCTTTTTACCAACCTCCTTTTAAAAAAAATTTGCCTCTTCAAAACCTTGATGCATCTTATACTCCGGTGCGTCTTATACTCTGAAAATACATCTTATACTCAACGGAATAGCTCGCTTCCTGGAGTTGTGGAGGCTCCATTGCTCTTGGTCTTCATTTGTCTGTGATGTATAACAAGGAATCTCGCTTTAAGCCCGGAGATGGGGGTGGGCTGGACTAGAAGATCTCTGAGGCCCCTTCCAACAAGGGTCTCTTCCTACCTCCCACCCGCTTGAACCTCCCCCTCCCCCTCTCTGCCCGAAGCAACCTGTAGCTGGAACCTGACCGGACCTGGAGGCAGCCTGGCATTTTCGCTGCCCGTCAACTAATGACAAGGAATGATCTGCCATTATGCCAGCACGCAAACACACGGCCACCTCCTGTTTTCAATCCTGGTGCTTTCGCCAGGAAACCAAGCTTTCCTGTTTCTGGTGTAACTGTTCTTGGCATCAGGGATTATTTCAGTAACTGAACTGGAATCTGCCAGCTGGCAACTGTCACCCCTGATACTGGATCTTGGCTTCGTTTTGTGGGAGCGTTGAACGTGCGGCTTGAGCCTCCAGCCTCTCTCCGAGGGCCGAGCTGGCTCTTCTGTGTCCTCAGCTTCTCCTCCTCCGAACGGCCCCCCGGCTTCTCTCCATCCCAGGTGGGAGGAGGAGGAGGAGGAGGAGAGCTTTGAGGTGGCCAAAGCAGAGCCAGGGATGAAGGGAAGGGAATGAGCTGGTCTCCAGCCCCTCCTATGCCAATCAACTGGAACCCACCTCTAAAGAGAAGGAACAGGCTGGCATGAGGGCAGCCTTCCAGTATTGGAGGGGCTGCCCCAAAGAAGAGGGCCTGGATGGGGCAGAAACCCCCGCGGAGAAACCTTTCCACTCTCCCTTTCACCTTCGCGCTGCGCTTTTGCCCCGGGAGTTTCATCCTGAACGGAGCCCCTGAGGTGGGGGGGGGGGGGGCTTATGGAAGGGAGGAAGAGGGGGGGGTTGGAAGAAAGGCAATGCCCCTCCAACTGACCTGTGATGAGCACCGTCTTGCCCCGCAGGCTGACCGCGTTCCGGCACCGGGTGGCCGTCCCTAACTTGTAGTAAAGCAGCGCGTAGAGCTCCAGCAACACTCCCGCGGCCACCCGCAGCGCCTCCATGGCCCGATCCCTGCCCGGCCTCGCCAGCTGCCTTCCTTTTTATCTCCCAGGCCCTCCCCGCCCCGCCTCCCGCCCCCTCCCCGCGGATACCGGTGTATCAGAGAATGCGAGATCCCGAGTTCCAGCCACGCGCAGAGCCGCCCTACTATCGTCTACTCCTCTCAGTCTCTCCTGGTGGTATCCCGTCCTAGGAGGTCCCTAACCATCACTAGCCTGCACCCCTCTGGCCCTCCCCCCCCCGTCCCCTCCTGGGCTAGGAAGGGAGGGAGGGAAGGAGATGGGAAGGAGAAGGAGGGAAGCAGCGAAGGAAGGAAGGTAGGTAGGAAGGAGGGAGGGAGGGAAGGAAGGAAAGAGGGAGGGAGGGAGGGAGGGAGGGAAGGAGGAAAGCAGTGAAGGTAGGTAAGAAGGAAGGAAGGAGGGAGGGAGGAAAGAAGGGAGGGAGGAGATGGGAAGGAGAAGGAGGGAAGCAGCGAAAGAAGGAAGGAAGGAAGGAAAGAGGGAGGGAGGGAGGGAGGGAAGGAGAAGGAGGAAAGCAGTGAAGGTAGGTAAGAAGGAAGGAGGGAGGGAGGGAGGGAGGAAAGAAGGGAGGGAGGAGATGGGAAGGAGAAGGAGGGAAGCAGCAAAAGAAGGAAGGTAGGTAGGAAGGAGGGAGGGAAGGAAGGAAAGAGGGAGGGAGGGATGGAAGGAGAAGGAGGAAAGCAGTGAAGGAAGATACGTAAGAAGGAAGGAAGGAAGGAAGGAAGGAGGGAGGGAGGGAAGAAGGGAGGGAGGAGATGGGAAGGAGAAGGAGGGAAGCAGTGAAGGGAGGAAGGTAGGTAGGAAGGAGGGAGGGAAGGAAGGAAAGGAGGGAGGGAGGGATGGAAGGAGAAGGAGGAAAGCAGTGAAGGAAGATACGTAAGAAGGAAGGAAGGAAGGAAGGAAGGAGGGAGGGAGGGAAGAAGGGAGGGAGGAGATGGGAAGGAGAAGGAGGGAAGCAGTGAAGGAAGGAAGGTAGGTAAGAAGGAAGGAATGGAGGGAGGGAGGAAGGGAAAGGAAAGGAAGGAAAGAGGGAGGGGGAGGGAAGAGATTGGAAGGAGAAGGAGGGAAGCTGTGAAGGAAGGTAGATAGGTAAGAAGGGCCCCTCCTCCTGGCCTCTCCTGGTGGTCTCCCATCCTATCCCTGAGGATGCCTTGTTCACAAAGCCTGGTCTCCTTGCATGCAGAGGGAGGGGGCCTCCCTCCACCCCCCTCCCTCTGCCTTCTGTTGCCCCATGTCCCTTGGCTCTGTGCCCGGCCCCTAAGCCCCGGGGTGGGCAGGGGGGCAGCATTGGGCCAGGAGTGGTGCGGGGACCTCCAAGCAGCCCCTCCCTTGAGAGGGGGGCACCGTATTCATGGGGCGCCCGATCTAGAAGAGATTTTCTTTCAGGTCCTCCCTTCGCCCTGATTTCTAACCCAGAATATGGCCTCTAATTTCTCAGGCCCCCTTTCTCAGACCTTTGGGGGTCCAGTGAAAGAGTGGGGTCTCTTTGTTATAACCACCATTGCTCAGATCCTGCATCTATGGAATGGAACAGAATAGGAGAATTGGAAGGGACCTCAGAGGCCCTTCTGTGGGCGTGGCACTGCAAAATCCCCCTCCCCTCCCCACTCCGGGGCAGCTGGAGGTGGTATTTGCCGGTTCTCCGAACTACTCAAAATTTCTGCTACCAGTTCTCCAGAACCTGCTGAATTTCACCTCTGCTTGGAGGTCTTCTGGTCCAGCCCCCTTCTCAGGCAGGAAACCCTATACCGTTCCAGACCAATGGCTATCCAGCATCTTCTTAAAGACTTCCAGTGTTGGGGCATTCACAACGTCTGGAGGCAACTTCTGTTCCACTGATGAATTGTTCTCACTGTCAGGAAGTTTCTCCTTAATTTCCACGTTGCTTCTCTCCTTGATTAGTTTCCACCCATTGCTTCTTGTTCTGCCCTCAGGTGCCTTGGAGAATAGCTTGACTCCCTTCCCTCAGTACTCAGATGGGGAAGAGGCCGGATGCCCTTCGGCAGGGGTTTTCTTCGTATGACAATATCAGTTCTACCGTCTTCGGCTTGGCGCCTTGCCACCATCCTGCCAACAAAAGTGAGGAGGGTGGAGGCATGGGGGACAGGTGGGCAATGAACCTGTATGGGGATGTGATGGGAACTGGGGACGACGACAGCTTGGCGAAGACCAGGGAGGCAGGGAACCAGTTTGTGCCAATGTTCAAGGCCACGCATGCTGACCCAAACACCCGAGTGATTCTCAAAACGCTTAGGCAGCTCCCCATTGGCTGAAGATGAAACCGTCAAAGGGAGGGCCAGGAGGAGTGTGAACATGTGTAACTTTTTGCAAGGGAGTTTCAGTTCTTAGCTTGTCTTTATTGAAGGGACGCGGTGGCTCGGTGGCTAAGGCGCTGAGCTTGTCGATCAGACAGGTTGGCTGTTCGAATCCCTAGCGCCGCGTAACGGGGTGAGCTCCCGTGACTCGGCCCGACTTAGCAGTTCGAAAGCACGTAAAAAAATGCAAGTAGCAAAATAGGAATCGCCTTTGGTGGGAACAGCGTTTCGTGCGCCTTCGGAGTTTAGTCATGCCGGCCACGCGGCCACGGAGACGTCTTCGGACAGCGTTGGCTCTTCGGATTCGAAAGGGAGATGAGCACCACCCCCTAGAGTTGGGAACGATTAGCACATATGTGCAAGGGGAACCTTTACGTTACATTGTCCGTGGGAGAAAGGGGTTCAAGGCGGCTCCTACCTTAGAATTTGCAGATGATATGTACATCTTGTACATTGTAATCTGCTTCTTGTCTAGATAGTTCTTGGCGCACAACGTGCCAAGGCTGACTTGTGATGCTCTGCCTCTACTCAGAACTTGACGAGAGACAAAGGAAGAGGAAGGGAAATGCTTGGGATGTATTGGGACCGGAGAGGGAGGTGAGGAATTCACGGGAGCCGTCTGCAGCCTGAGATAATCCTGAGGCTTCAAGGCCAAAGGATGGGAACCTTCTGAAGGCAGAGACTGTTTCCCTGTTGCAGCAGATTGTGGTTAGTAATCTACTTACGAAAGAGCAGGACTTGAGACCCCGAAAGTGAGGGAAACAGGTTTATTGGATGCATGGAGCCCAGTCCCGGTTGAGGCACTCCCCTCCCCAGTGGCCATGTTCGTAACAGATGGCACATCGGTTCCGTCCCAAGGGTGGGGCCCTGTTCCCCTCCCTAATTGCTGCCGCGAGCACTTCTGCTTTTTTTCCCCTGCATCTTTTGATTGATTTTTTTTTCTTTTCCTCCAACAAGTCCTGATTGGCGAGAGTTTTTCTAGCTACTTCCATAAGCTCATTGAGGGGCTTCCCCAGTGCCCCTTCCAGCTTCTACAGCTTGTGTCGGATGACTGAGAAATAAAGGCCATAGCTAGCATCCGAGCATTTTCAGGAAGGTTAGTGGTTACCATAAATAAAACCCTCGGGGCTTTCGGCAGAGTTCAGACATATTGGTGGCTGGCTTCCCTCCCAGCCGGACAGCCCTTACAATTAACTGTTGATGATTAGGTAGCAGAGTCAACTGGTGGGGGTCATAGGGGCTCCATCTCGGGTCCCTTGAAGGGAAGCGTTGCTCAATAAAGTCAGCCAGATTGGTGTGAGCAGGGACATCAGGTTCTAGAATGTCAGACACTGCAATTCTAATCTTCTCCCTCTCTTCAGACTGCTCTATCTGCTCTTCCTTCTTCTCCCAAAATTCTGGTGAGCTCAGAGGGGGTCCCCATCCCCTGTCCCTCTGGCAGGGCTTTATTCTGACATCATAGAGGTCACAACGTCCAGCCCTCACTCTATCCACTCCACAGATGCTCGGCTTGTTGATGCCCTCGAGTCTCCTGAGCTACTAGGTGTAGCCCCCCCCTTTGGCATGGTCGTGGTGAGGGTCGTGGTGACCCTCTTCCTGTTCTGGCAAGTCTTCTGGGGCACTAGCAAGGATTGGTGGTGTCTGCTTGGGACATTTGGGGTGTGCAACCCAAACAGCCATAAGAATACACTGTTGGTCTTTGCATTTGTTTTTTTTAGCCAAGCTGTCTCCTCAACAAATTGTACTATATGTCAATATACGGATCCTGTTTGATCAGGATCAAACATTAACCTGTGGACATTCAAAGCTATGTTGGGATCAAAAGTGCCTTTGTTGGGCCTCCCGAAACCAAAAATGGGCCATTCAGATTCACAAAACTTTTTAAGCTCATGCCTGCTCCACTCAATGCCATAATCCTGGGTCACATATCCTTCTTTAAAATGATTTAACATACAATGTAAGGGGTCAAGGGAACACTGCTGCCCCCCCCCCTCCAACTCCTCCCAGGGTACCAAACAACAAAAATTTAGCAATCACCCCACACAGGCTTCTGACCCAGGATACCGGATAGACACGGCTATCGTAGGGAAATGCAGTAGCCCCCCCCCCCTCAATCACACACAAACACATACACTAGACAATCCTCCCCAAAACCTTTCACCTAGTGAGGGAGATCAGGCCAAGGTGACGCAGTGGTTAAATGCAGCACTGCAGGCTACTTCAGCTGACTGCAGTTCAGCAGTTCGGCGGTTCAAATCTCACCGGCTCAGGGTTGACTCAGCCTTCCATCCTTCCGAGGTGGGTAAAATGAGGACCCGGATTGTTGTTGTGGGCGATATGCTGACTCTGTAAACCGCTTAGAGAGGGCTGAAAGCTCTATGAAGCGGTAACTGCTATTGCTATCTATCTATCTATCTATCTATCTATCTATCTATCTATCTATCTATCTATCTATCTATCATCTATCTATCTATCTATCTATCTATCTATCTATCTATCTATCTATCTATCTATCTATCTATCTATCTATCTATCTAATCTTCTTATCCTATCTATCAGCCATCTGTCTTCTCTGTCTCTCTACCTATCATCCATCATCTATCTATCTATCTATCTATCTATCTATCTATCTATCTATCTATCTATCTATCTATCTATCTATCTATCTATCATCTATCTATCTGGGTGAAATGAGGACCCAGACTGTGGGGGCGATAGGCTGACTCTGTAAACCGCTTAGAGAGGGCTGAAAGCTCTATGAAGCGGTATATAAGTCTAACTGCTATTGCTATTGCCTCACCTCCGGCTCAACAAGGAGTCCGGGCCTAAATAGGGTTCCCACAGTACTTGCCTCATGTACTTGGCTTCCCTCCTGCGACGCTGGCCAGCCTTCAGATGCCTTTTAGATGCCTGGTCTCTGGTCCTTCTCTGGTGGTTCTTGGAATCGCCAAACGCTGCTGCCAGAGCCCTCTGTCGCTGGGAAGTCCCTCGGATCAAGCGGGTCCGTTGGCGCCAGGGAGGTTCCCCCTGACAAGATGAGCTCTGACACCGGGGTGGACGTTCCAGAGGGTCCCAAAGACCCCTCAACTCCTTGGCTGGCTCGCCAAAAATGTAGCAGCAGATTGTGGTTAGTAATCTACTTACGAAAGAGCAGGACTTGAGACCACGAAAGTGAGAGAAACAGGTTTATTGGATGCGTCGAGTTCAGCGTGTTCACAGACCAACATCTGAACTGAACTGAGCTCTGCCCAGGATCCTCCTTTTATGCCGTGTTCCACACAGTACATTCTCAAGGCGTTTCCATACACGAGACAAGCATGACGTTTCGAAAAGGGGAAGTTCACTTGGACTGTTACAGCAAAGGACATAGGAGAAATATAAAAAAGAGAAGTTCCTATTTCGTCTTAAGCTGTCAGCACCTTTTACCTCTGTCCCATCTCTCACCCACGTCTGGCTTCCTGTGCCCCCACTTTACAGGGTCTTGCCACACAGTTCAGCCCTATTTGTAATAGCAATAGCAGTTAGACTTATATACCGCTTCATAGGGCTTTCAGCCCTCTCTAAGCGGTTTACAGAGTCAGCATATCGCCCCCAACAACAATCCGGGTCCTCATTTCACCCACCTCGGAAGGATGGAAGGCTGAGTCAACCTTGAGCCGGTGAGATTAGAACAGCCGAACTGCAGATAACAGTCAGCTGAAGTGGCCTGCAGTGCTGCACCCTAACCACTGCGCCACCTCGTAATACTTATGAGGAAGTTGGGGAGAAGGTTCACTGCAGCTAAAAGTCAACTCTGGGACTCCAGGGCACTGGAATAAAAGCCAAACTAAAATGAATTTATAAGGTCCATTCTATTAAGACCACCTAACCTGGCCAGCCACTGGTGGGTTTACCTGTGCAACCCATGCTGTATCATCCCCAAAATAAAAGTAACGTGTTGGATTGGTGAACAGTGGACGATGGGTGGCCCACCTGTGGAGTAGGGCAGTGGTTCTCAAAGTTGGCAACTTTAAGACTTGTGGACTTCAACTCCCAGAATTCTCCAGCCAGCAGAGCAGAGCTGGCTGGAGAATTCTGGGAGTTGAAGTCCACAAGTCTTAAAGTTGCCAACTTTGGGAACCACTGGAGTAGGGGAAATTAACTGCAGGTAGCATTCAAGTTATGAACGGGATGGAGCCTGCCCTTTCCATTCGTAACGTGAGGATTCGTGGGAGTGAATCTCATACCTTGAATGTGATCACTCTCTCTTTTTACCCACACATTCTTTAATCAAATGCGCGGTTGGCGAAGTGCACAGGAGGCATTTCAGGGTGGAGGAGTCCATGGGAGGCCTAGCCATGAAACCAAACGAGGACCGGGATGGGGAACCTATGACACACGTGTCACACGGAGCCACTTGTCACGGCACGTGAGGGGTTGCCCTGTCAGCTGAATCCAGCCTTTATTTGAGGCCGTTGTTCGCCCTCCTCAGGCCCCAGAGGAGTTATAGGAGCCTGGGGAGGGCGAAAGGAGCCCCCGCGCCCTCCCCAGAGCTTCCCTGAAGCCTCAGGATCCGGCCTCCAGACATTGAGTTTGACACTCCTGGCCAGCTCCTTCCTGCAGATAATATGCCTCTTGTAGCAATAGCACTCAGCACTTATATACTGCTTTACATTGCTTCACAGCCCTCTCTAAGTGGTTTACAGAGTCAGCCTTTGGCCCCCCCAACAATCTAAGTCCTCATTTTACCCACCTCAGAAGGACGGAAGGCTGAGTCAACCTTGAGCCGGTGAGACCTGAACTGCCAAACTGCTGGTAGCCGATCAGAAGCAGCTTGCAGTACTGCATTGTAACCACTATACCACCACGGCTCAAGGTGGCGCAGTGGTTAGGGTGCAGTACTGCAGGCCACTTCAGCTGACTGTTATCTGCAGTTTGGCTGTTCAAATCTCACCGGCTCAGGGTTGACTCAGCCTTCCATCCTTCCGAGGTGGGTGAAATGAGGACCCGGATTGTCGTTGGGGGCGATATGCTGACTCTGTAAACCGCTTAGAGAGGGCTGAAAGCCCTATGAAGCGGTATATAAGTCTAACTGCTATTGCTATTGCTATGAGATAGTAAACTGCTTTGATCTGGCAAGATTCTAACTCTAGGTGTTGAAGAGTCCAGGAATCTCTTTGGCAGAGATTCACTCCCTACCTGCCACTCTCTGTTTTTGGATCCTGGCATTTCCTGATTCATCTCCATGCCCTCCTCTACCTATACAGGAAGTCCTCAGTTTACGACAAATGAGCCCAGCATTTCGTTTGCTAAGCAAGTCCATGTTCTGATGATGAGAAAGGATTGATCCACAAGTAAAACACACCCCCTTTTAAAACAGGTCAGGAACAGCCTTTATTCACCAAAAATAATAAGTCACAAATGAGAGTCTTTGGGCAACACTGGGCCACACAATGCTTTCTAATTTTTGAACTTCTTAGAGATTCAACCCTTGAATTTCCACCTCAAACACAACCTCTGGGAAGTTTCCGGATTCCCTGCAGTTTGATCCCCCAGTTTAATCGGACACCTGCTTTCAGTTGCCCCAAACTCCAACTCTGTCCCGTCTTAAGCGGTCAGTCCCAGCAGCCTCTCGCTGAATTCCCAGAGCTTCTTGGCCAGCTGGTCATCGCAGGCCTGTGGCCAGGGCACCTTCGGCCGGCAGTCCTCGAAATACCTCCCGCTCAGCCCCTCGATGCCCTCCTCGGTGGCGCAGTAGATGGAGGTCTGGGCGCCTGCCTGACAATCTCGGCTGAAGAGTGTCATGAACCAAAGCAACCGAGATGACCACGTTGGAAAAGAGCGGCCGATTTCGGTCCTAACACCTCCTGAAAGCAAAAGAGAGTTGGTTGTGTGAAGGGCCCCCAGGATGGAAGGGAGCACCTTCCAGGGTGACCCAGAGGGAGGAGGAGGAAATCACGCATGAACAACACCAGTTGCCGGACTTCCTGGGGGCGGAGCCTGTCGCCGAAGAGGGCTCAACGGAGCTCCTCTCAGAGATCTGGTCTGTATATCTAAATAAGATCATAGATATCACCCCTTTTGGGCTATAAAGGGGCAGGGAGCGCTCTGTGGTTAGGGTCTATTCGTAATTCACAGCCTTTTTCTTTTTTTTTGGCTGTGGACAGAGATTAGATCCAGCGTAAGCAGAGCCTTTATCTCCAGCCAGTTCCTCTCAGCTGCCTTTTTTTTGGCAGCCCTAGACAGGCGACCCCCCCCACAGGACAAAGCAAAGTTGTTTGAAGTTAGGATTAATACGGGCGGGTCCCACCCCTGTGAGATTTATGCTTTTATTACTATCGTAAACACCAGCCTCATTTGTCCTAGAGCTCCTTTGTTTAAACGGACTTCAAAATGGCGATTTCTCTCCGTTGGTGACTGATAGGGGATGTACTTAGCCGGCTTTACCTTCATGCAGACCGCTCCTTAACAAAATAATATTTTTTTTGGAAACAGAGGGGAGCGAGAGCGCAGTTTATTTGTTTATTTATAATGGCACCCAGGTCAAAATCGAAGCGTCTTTCTATGAATGTGCTTAAGGAATCTACGAATGAATTTAAAGAATCTACTATGAAATCGCAGCCCTTGTCTCCTACGCCCTCTACTGGAGAATTCCTAACACAGGAATTTTTCTTTCAAATGTTTAATGATTTTAAACAAGAAATTAAAGAATTTGTATTGGAGTTATATGGTGATTTAAAGTCTAAAATTGCCCAAATGAAGGCGAATACGTTTGTAGCCGTGTCTGCCCTGTCAGATTATACCGCTGAAATGGAGAACAAATTGGAAAGCTTGGAGGAGGCTAATTCTAATTTGACTACTAATATCCAAACATTACAACAAAAAATTAGAGATACTCAAGAACAGCTCGTTATGATAAATTTTAACAAGAAGGCATTTGCAATAAGAGTCAGAGGATTCCGCGAAAAGGAGCGAGAGAATCTGAAACAGACCTTTGTTGAAGCCTTCAGCCATGTGGTGGGAAGCCCGGGACTTAATTTTGATTGGCAGATTCGGAAAATCTATCGCCAGAATTCGTTGGTAGCGGAACAGCGACAGCTCCCGAGGGACATAATTATATATTTCTCCACAAAAGAATCCAGAAATGCGATTATGCAAAAGTTTTACAATAAAAGCCTGCGAGTTGATGGCCAGGATTTGATTGTCTTCAAAGAAATCCCATCCCAGATATTAAAAGCAAGAAGAGACTATACTTTCTTAACTAAAGAGCTTAGAAATCATCAGATTCAATATAAATGGGAGGCCCCAGCCGGCATTACGGTCACATTTGAGAATCAAAGATTTCGTCTCAATTCTGTTTCGGAGGCTCAAGATTTCTATTACAAGACTTTGAAGGCGGGACTTCCTGATTCACTTGGAAAAGAGGAAAGACAAGCCGAAGGAGAAGGCAAGCAGCAAACCACGTGGCTGCAAGATGGAGGGGGTAGCTCTCCCTCCCTCGGAGAAGCAGAAAAGCGGAGATCGAGGATTTAGACATTTTAAAATATTCGTCAAAGTTGTGGATTGAATGGGGGTTTGCGACCTCTCCCCGGTAGAAAAAGCGGAATCGGATATTGGTGGGGTGATGTTGAATGTATATTTGTAAAATGCATGCAGAATGATTTACGCTGTTTAAATTCTGTTAGAGGGGAAAGTTTGATGAGATTATTTCAAAACAGAAGGTAAACTGATTCTTGTTGAAAGCATTATTTGAATATGTGGAATGATCCATGCTATTTAATTTTTTATTAGAAGGGAAAGCTAGGTGAAATTATTTTGAGCTAGATTGTAAACTAATGTCTGTATAAATTTGATAGTGGTAAATATCGGAGAAGCAAGGGATGAGGGCGGAATGCATGCGGAATGATTTGCGTTGTTTGGATCCTATTAGAAGGGAAAGCTGGATGGGATCATTTTAAGATAGAATGCAAACTGATTTTTGTGTAAAGTAATATTTGATCCACGCTGCTTAAATTTTACTAGAAGGGGAAGTTCGGTGAGATTATCTTGAGCTAGATTGTAAATTGATGTCTGCACAAATTTGTATAAATTTTGACTCTTGTGTGAATTACTGTTTGAAAATAAGGTTAAGAAAGATTATTTGGAGGGACTATGGGAAATAGTGGTAAATATTAGAGAAGCAAGGGACGAGGGTAAAATGCACGCGGAATGATTTACACTGTTTAAATTCTATTAGAAGGGAAAGTTTGATGAGACTATTCTTCTGTAAAGTAATATTTGAATATGTGGAATGATCCATGCTGCTTAAATTTTACTAGAAGGGAAAGTTTGGGAGATTATTTTGAGTTAGATTGTATATTGATGTCTACATAAATTTGTATAAATGTTTATCTGAATATAAGAGGAACTGGAGAATCTACAGGAGGTTGGGGTAAATAACAAAGAAGCAAGAGACGAGAATAAAATACATATAGGATGACTTACACTATTTAAACATAAATAAAGATGGGGGGCTGAGCTTAATACAAAGAGTTTTTTTCTCTTTTTTTCTTTCTTTTCTTTCTTTTCTTTTCCTTTTTATAATTTGTATTTTCTATCTATCTATTCTTTTTTATATATTACTTTTATTTTTAATTCATACGATCATAAGATACTTTAGAAGGGGTTTGACAGAGGGCAGTGCCAGGTGTGGGCCCTGGGAAGTCGGGGGGATTAGGGATGGGGATTTATGGGGGGTGGGTGGGTGGG